>NC_089143.1:26898079-26978079 GCF_009819655.1 Sylvia atricapilla | reverse complement strand
GATTAGGGAATTCATGCCCCCAGTGCCTCTGGCTGAAGGATGTGCTGTCATCAGTCCCAGTGACATGTCCTATGGAAATGTAATGGACAGCCCTCTGCAGGGGACACCTCCAGAGGAATTACCCCTGATTAAAGAGTGTGTTGGCCTGATGAGTCCCTGATTAAAGGCTGCTCACATTCACTCCAACCCATACTGCTGCTCCACAGCAACTTTCTGATCTTTCACTTGTATATTCACATTTCTTTGAGCCTGTTTTTTGGTCTTCTTTCCCTTCTCCCCCCTTCCATTCACACAGAACACCACAATAGAGAACAGCCCCCTCAGCCATTTGCATTAAATGGATCTACCAGGACCTGAAGGAACACAGAATGGTGTTTACAGCTAAATGTCGTTTCTCCTTCAACTTCCATGGCACAACACAGCAGAGTGGGAATAATCAGTGAAGTTTTAACACATCTCATGCTAACCAGTCTCTCTCCTCACTGTATCACTCATCCTCCATGCAAACTCTTTCTGCCAGCTCGTGGGACACTGAAAGTCTTGTGACCACTGATATTTTTCTGTAAATACTACACTTCAAAGTTATGTATACAGGCTGTTTGTAGAACAAGTTTTCCTTGCTCTGGAGAGTGGGCAAATCTATGGGTGTAATCCTCTTTGCCTCAATATCTGAATGTCACAAAAGTTCATACCCTTACGCCACTCCCCTGGCCAGGGGCACCATGTGCTGTCCCACAGACGCAGAGCTGAGTCACCGGCCATGGAGCCAATCACAGAATCATGGAATGGTTTGTGTTGGAAAGGACAATTAACAATCATTTTCTGCAATGATCAGGGACACCTTCCACTAGACCAGATTGCTCAGGTCCCCATGCAGCCTGACCTTGAAGGTTTCCAAGGATGTGGCACCCACAGCTTCTCTGGACAACCTTTTCCAGTGTTTCACCACCTTCACTGTAAAATTCTTTTCTTTATACCTATTCTGTATCTAGCTTCCTTTATTTTAAAACCACTACCCTTTGACCTATTACAATAAGCCTTCCTAAAAGGTCTGTCCCCGTCTTTCTGATAAGCCCCCTTTAAGTACTGGAAGGTGCTCTAAGGTATCCCTGGAGCCTTCTCCTCTCCAGGCTGAACATCTCCAGCTCCCCCAGGCTGTCACCCTAGCAGAGGGGCTCCAGCTATCAGAGCATCTTTGTGTCCCTCCTCTGGACTCACTCCAACAGTTCCATGTCCTTCCTGAGCTGTGGACCCCAGAGCTGGACATAGCACTACAGACGGGGTCCCACAAGGGCAGAGGGGCAGGATCCCCTCCCTCACCTGCCCACATTGCTGGGGATGCAGCCCAGGGCATGTTGGGTTTTCCAGACTGTGAGCACAAATATGTAAAAGCAGAAAGCAAGTCCCAACTCCAACCTTCAGGGCTGCCCTTCTTTCTCTCTGCCCTACTTGACCACCTATCAGTCAATACCCATAATCAAGACTGTGCAGAGCACTCAGGGAACAGGGAATCTGCACAGAGAGATCCAAGCTTCTTGAAGTAAAAGGATGTAGATCCCCAAATGTTCAGGTTACCATGGAGGGTATGCAGAGAGCTCGTGGTTGTAGCTCAAGTTTTAGGAATCACCTTGGATTCTGAACTGAATGAAGCTCAAATTAAAAGAAAAAAACAATCTTCCATGCATGAGTTAGAGAGGAAACAACACAAATGTCATTTAATTTACATGACAAAGTGCTGCCATTATTTCAGTATGACAGAATGCCACTAAGGGCAATTTCTGAAAATTATTTAAACAACGTAATGAGTTAAATGTCAACATCAGCTAATTATGTTTATGCTAATTGTTAATTAGCCCCATAATGGAGACAGTCTTAATTAACAATAGTTATGTGTGTGTATATGTGTGTGCGAAAAGGAGTGTGTGTTGAGAGTGAGAGGCTGTGAAAAAAAATGTTGTAAGTAATTTCATTTCCTGTAATCATAAGTATTTCATTTCAGACATTAATGAGAAATTTTCAATATACTTTGGAAAAGATATGATTAACTTACAATGTATCTGTAAGCAATCCTTTCTATATAGCATCTGTTCTGTCACAGTAACAGGATTTTTTTTTCTTTTTTTTAACCATGAATTGTGGAAAGCTGGTTCTGTTTCTGTGCTACAGATTTCTCCTGTGACAGGGGAAAACACACTTTGGAAATAAAGTCAGGGTTATGACAGGGAGGTCAGCATAACTGAACCTCAGAACAAAGAAGATCACTAATTTTCAAGATAGCAAGAAATTCTTGTTATATTTGTCAGAGAAAAAGTCATAAACAGATTGATGTTCTTATCTCTATAAAGAGTTGACACTTTTATAACAAAATGAAACTACCTACAAGGGAGTCTGTTCTAATAACAAGGATCGAAATTTAAAAACCAGGGTTTTTTCTCTTTTCTTATATAACATTGGGGAAAAAACACACTATGACACAGCCTGCACATTCACAATCCATGGGTTTAGAGCACATGCTGGTGAAGTATTTATACGCAGGTTTTGGCTTAAAGAGGATACTTCAACCTATCCCTACCCTTCAAAGCAATTTGGAGCATCTGAAAGGCTTTGCTGAGCTGAGACCTTCATCCCCAAGCTCTCACTCCAGTTTCAGCAGGGGAAGATCATGTCAAAATCTTCCAGAATTGTGTGTGTTTAGGATGCTTAGACAAGCCCCAATGTGCCTTGGAGACACCCTATAGGAAAAGCATGTACAAGAAAACTGGAAATATCCTTTCTGGACTTTCCCAGTCCCACTTGGAAGCAGCTCTCCGCCTCCACAAGAGTTCTGTCTGACCTTGGACGGGACTTTTGGAAAGAAATCACTTTGAACCGGAGAAGGTTGTACTAAACTAGGGGAGAGGGGCACCTGCTAGCTTGAAAGAACTTGCAAAAGAAATGACCACATTAAACAGTCAATTAAACAGTCATTGAACAGCCCAGGCTAGAAGGGACCTTGAAAGATCATGTGGTTCCAATCCAACCTTTTGTGGGAGAAGAAGACTAGATGTGATCCCCAGCTGTCCTTTGGGATTGGTGTGAATTATAGGCTTTCTGGTGCCATGAGGGGGTCATTTAAACGATGGAGCCACATGCTTTGTAGAATCTTATGATGGGAGGTTGAGAGGCCCAAGAGGAGACAAGATAAACTGGAAACCATCAAGAATCTTTAAACAGTCAAGCAGAGGAGCAGTTGCCCAGGGAAGATGTGCCTCTATCCTTGGTAGTTTTCAAAATAAAACTGGATAAAGCTGTGAGCAAACTGGCCAGATAAGACCTTGTTCTGATCAGGAGGTAGGACTAGAGACTTCACCAGGTCCCTTCTAACTTGAATTATCCTACAAGCTTATGTTTTGGATGCACATCTCTACTCCACAGACCACAGTTCCCACTACTCTCCCCCAAATAACCTAAACTGTGCATTATTAAAATCTGAGTTTATTTGGAGCTGAATGACAAAACTCACCTCTGGCTACCAGAAGACAAACCCATCTGTCCTAGCAGAGCTGTCCAGGTGTAACTGAGATGATAGGCTGGCCCTGAGTATGTTTCTTAAATCCAATCAAGTGTCCACAATGCTGTTAATAACGTCAGGGCTCTGATTTAAGTTACACCACCACTAAATATAGCCAGCAGTTCAGCGGCTCGCCAAAAAATAACAGTGGCCTATTGGTGACATTCCAGTTCTTCAGGGCTGGGAGAGCCTCTGGGAACAGGACACCAGCACCTACAGCTACCATCACTGTGCACTGCAAATCTGTGTTTTTGATGGACCTTGCAAAGTCAGCAGCTCCCAGCTGTGTAAGGCTCCCCAAAAGGAGAGTTAAAACATTTCTTGAACTTTTTAGTGGCTTCTGTAGGGGAAAGTCTTCTCACACAACCATGAGGGTAAGGTAAGAGTGCCTGGAACAAGCACAGGACTCAAAGGGTCTGTGGAGCTGAGGAAAGCTTGTAAAGCCAAGGTCATCTACACAGCTGATCCATCACTACAGCTCTCTGCACCCCTCTTCAAATTCACCATGTCCAGTCCCAGGAGAATCTCACTGAATTTGGCTCTGAGTAGTTCAAGAAGACATACTTGCAAATGCACGACATAAGACATAAAACCATGAAAAAAATTAGTAATTTCCCATCCAACATGCCAAATTGCTGCTTTGATGCCTTTATTCTGTGAATGTGAGCATGAGAAGATCAGTACTTTTAATAGGCTTAATTAGTGTTTGAAAAAATTACTGTTGCCTTAGAAATACAGTCCTGCACTTCAATTCTGCCATATGTACGCAGTAATGAGTATAAATGCAAATGATTAAACATAGAAGCCTGCAAAATTACCTTTGTAGCTACTTGTATATAACATAAAAGCAGCTTTCAGTCTCTGAGATATCAGTTTATAATTACATTCATAAAAATAAATTAAAAACATCAATTAATTCTACAATAGTTACATAAAAGAAACCAGACTTCCCTTTCACAATCAAATTCTCCACTTTTTAGCCTGCACACAAACAGTGGAAGCTATAAGTTTGTACATGAGCTTTTCTAACAGCAAACTCTCAGCCTGACCCCTGGCAAGGAAGTCAATGGAAAATTCTCCAGCTCTGGGTAAGGTCAAGAAATGTGGGAAGTGAAGGTGGGAACTATGTATTATTAACTGATTAAAACACAGGTCTTGAGTCACACCTCACAAGTGCTTTGGTTCAAGCTGAACATTTCATTGTATTTCCCCCTGTTTCTAATGTATATAACATGATACCTGCTTCTCAAAATGAGCAATCATTTCAAAAGTAAACTTGCAAATTAAAAAGTTCTGTACAGGGATGCTACATTTCACCATTGCCAAGACATGACTATCAGGAAATAACTCATACTGATCTTGTTCTGGAAAGCAGTTCAGTGGCAGTCAGCAACCCCCATCAACATAAAAATGGATGTTTCCCTTACCTGTACACTATTTGCCCTTCAACACACCCACTAGTCCATGGATCAGGCTACTCCCAAATGAGTAATATGATCCTCAGCTGGGTTTTTTAAGCTTCACTTCTAAGGTGTTCTGGAGTTCTTGAGCATCCTTCCAGGGCAAACCCAGGCACTACTGACAGCCCCAGGGAGTTTGCTTCAAGGCCAGGAGAGATGCAGCTGAAGTGCCTACACTGAGCCAGGGCAAGGAAGAGCCCAGGATACAAGTCTCTGTGATGGAACCCTATCACACATCACATAACATGACCCACTAGCCACAGTCTATTCAGATTACAGAAAGGCAAATCCTCATCCCAGACCATGGCACTGGAAAACCTCAAAAGTCTCCCTTTCTAATCCAAGGCCATGCCTGAGCATCAGTTGTGTGCAACTTTGTGATGCTGGACAGCTGAGTGACATCTGTATTTACCTGAGCGCAACCCTGTGTGCTGTGGGTGCTGCTGGGGAAGCACAGCAAGCACTGGCCTGGGCTGTCCATAGAGGACATCTGCCACCACATCATTCCCAAAGGAAAACAGAGACTCTTCCACATGTGCACACACAATCCAAGTGGCCTTTTTTATTCCAACATAGAGATCTAGTCACAACCTAAGGTACCTGGAGCAGACTAGAGAAATTGGTCTTAATTAGCTAAACACACTATGTGTGCTATTGCTCCACATTTATGTGGTTAAGGGAACATATGTCCAAGGAAACAATTTTGTTGTCGCTTCCTTTGTGCGTTGGTTTCTAAACATGGTTTCTAAACAAGTGAGTTATTGTTTTATTAAGGCAGTGAATTCCCTGATTGATGGCTGCATTCGCAGGATGACCTTGTCACTGTTTCCTCAAGTACTTGTAATTGTTACAGTGGAGAACATTGGGCTTTAATTATCTGTGCAAAAAAATTCATACACTCCGGTTACACTCTGCTGATTGTATTGGATTCACTATGATATTTATTTGCCAGAGAGGGAAAAATGGCAATGGCAAGTCAGTCTAAGGACTTTCACAAGAGAAAGTAATGGTGGATATTACAGGTTCCTAAAATACTGTAATAGCATATAGTAATTCAGGCAAGCCTGGTAATCAGTTGATGCTCAGGTTCAGCGCAGATTACCTGCTATTATATCAGGCAGTCTCTCAATCTTGAGAAAATATCTGTTAAGGTATAAACATTTAAGCGCAAAAGATACCGAATGTAAATACTGTGGATTGGCAAACCGTGCCTGCTGCACAAACATCACGACTTCTTTCCCTTCTTTGAATATAATGCATCCATCTCACCTCCCCCAGCCAGTGGTTAGCATTACTTAATTGTCAGGCATGCTCATTATAAATAATTTAATTCAGATAGCCGTTCAACAAAGTTCAGTCCCCTTGAGGGCTTCACACCAGCAGCCTGAGACCAAACTCCTGAACCAAAGTGTGTCAGCAGCTACAGTGGGGGCAAGACAAAGAGCAGAGCTATGAATCTGGGCTCAAAGACACTAAAAACTTAGAAATACACATGAAAAAAAAAGCCATATTCTCACAGAAAGACTATGAAGAAATCAAAGTGTGTGTATATGTATATATATATATATGTATATATATATATATGGGTGTAAATTGGAGAAGTCTATGTCATGCCAGATCACTGTTATTATAACAATACTAAAGCATCAGGGTTTCTGTCACTATCTTACTGTAGAAAACAGCCAGACAGTACTTAGAAACAATAATTCCATATAAAATATGCCGTGAAAGTAAAGGTGAAGGAAAACTGTCAGACGCCAGAGATCTGTTTAGCCTAACGGAGAAAAAACAAAACCTGGGCCACTAGCTGGAACTGAGGCAGAAAAACCTCGGGTCAGAAATAAGGCTGACGTTCCCTGCTCTTCTTCTAACAGAATTGGCAACTCTTGGAAGGAACTGCAACTTTAAGGAAGAACTCAGATGCCATTCTTAGAGACAGGCTTCAATCAAGTCCTAAAATCTGTTGTTTGTTCAGGGACCATTTTTCACAGAAAGTGGCATACAAAAGACAAAAAAAAAAAAAAAAAAAAAAAAAAAAAAAAAAAAAAAAAGTCATTTACTAACTGTCTTGTTTTCATTGCTTTGAAATAATAAAGAGGATGAGTTTCTAAAGAATAGTGGGCTGTGGCTGAAAGCTGCTGGCTGTCTTTTAGAAAACCCATATTTGTAACACCAGAACACAGCTTTTTTCTGTAAATCCAAAGCAATATAACCCGAAAATCCAAAGAAATGTAATAGCCAGAACCAGCCAAGAAACACAGAGTTTATTACTGAATGGGGTAAAGTACAGGAATATTTTCACACAGAGACAGAGACTATGGAAAGATACAGAGTGTGTTAAAAAATACACCAGCTCACAGTCAAGCTCTGAAGAAGCTACAGTAAAACATCTTATAAAGGTGAGTTTCTGCATAAAAAGACCAACTCCATGGCTGCCTGTTCCCTCCTTGATGACTTATTACAGAGATAGTCACTACCATAATATCACTGATGCTCTTTGCTATTTTAATATAACTTTGAAGTCCATTTTTGTCATTTTCTGCTGCTTTTCATTACAGCTGGTAGTGTTTTGAGCAATAGAATGGTTTGAGTTGGAAGGGACATTTAATGACCACCTAGTTCCCTTGCCATGGGCAGGGACACCTCCCATTAGATCAAGTTGCTCCAAGCCCCATCCAGCCTGGCCTTGAACACTGCCTTGAACAGGTATGGGGTATCCACAACTTCTCTGAGCAACCAGTTCCTGTGCCTCATCATCCTCAAGGTAAGAATTTTTTTCCCAGTATCTAATCTAAACCTACTCTGTTTCATCTGGAAGCCATTCCCCTTTGTCCTGTCACTACCTGCTCTTGTAAAAAGTCCCTCTCCTTCTTTCTTTGGGCTTTCTTCAGGTACTGGAAGGCCACAATTAGGTCACCCCAAAGCCTTCTCTTCTCCAGGCTCAACAACCCAATACTCTCAGCCTTTCCTCACAGGAGAGGTGCTCCATCCCTCTGACCACCTTGGCGGTCTCTTCTGAACTGGCTCCAACCCATGGATATAATTCCTGTGTTGAGGAGCCCAGGGCTGGATGCAACTCTGCAGGTGGGATCTCACAAAAGGGAAGTAGTAGGGCAGAACTCCCTCCTTGCCCTACTGCCCATGGTGGTTTGGGTGCAGCCATGGGAATTTCAGGGCTGCCACTGCACCTGGCTAATTTAACAGCAAGTGCTACAGGGATGTCACATGTGAGCAGGAAACATGGACCATGCTTTGGAGGAACCTAACTCCTGTTTGGATTTTGCTACTAAGTTATTTTCTATCCTAATTCCTACATGTCTCCTAAGACTAGATCTTTTTCAAGTTCATCTCCCAAATACATGTATTAAATAAAATATTATTTTTATGGTGTAAACATCATATTTTTTATTAAAAAATACTTCACAAGTCCATTTTAAAGTTGATTCAATCCTCAGCTAATCCAGATAAACTTTCATATATCTGCTAGGGATGACTTACAAGCAAGCCATCATTTCAGCATTGTGGTAGAGAGTAAAAAGTTTGACATACAAAAACACTGATGCAAAGTGACTTCATAGTTAATTCATTTCAGGTCACAAAACACACATTCAATAGTGAGAAGTGATTTGGGAATAATTTGGTTTGTTATTAAGTTTAACATATTGTGGGAGGATTAAATACAGCACATATATTCAAGCTAATTATTTTCATTTTAATTCCCTCAATTACACTGAGAATGTATTACAGTGGGAACTGAGCAAAACCACGTGTGCCAAATTCTCACCCAAAGTCCATAAAAAGATGCTGCTTTCATTTTGCACCCCTGCCTATACCAGCCTGCCACCTCCAACTGTGGAAAGGGAAAAATAGCTGAAAGTTATTTAAAATGAAAAATGGGCATAGTCACTGCCAGTGTACACACTTCAGAATGATCTGTATTTTTCTACTAATGTGACAGACACTTAAATGAAAGAAGTGAATTCACAGCTACAATAAAACAGTAGCCAAGTCTCCCTTACCCTTATTTTATTTCTAGCAACAGTAATAAAATGACTGTTTATTGAGCTTTTCTGCACTCTTTCTTTTCTCTCTGTTCCACAATCAAACAAAAATGTTATTTTTGAGAAAATAAAGTAACTTCTTTTATTAAATTATTTTTCTTGAGGCTCCACAGTAAGTGACAGCAAGATTTTATACATTAACTGGTGCTGATAACATTTTCTGCTTTGAGAAATGCTTGGATTCACCTAAAGGACTGAGGTTTTGCTCAAGCATTTAGGAGGAAAAGCAACACGGTAGAAGCATCATAATCACTGAGCACATGTTAATGATTACAAGGCTATGCTAGTTAGTTTAAAATACCCACGAAATCTGAAAGACTAACCAAATAACTAAAGCAAGCGCATATGCATGGGGTATGGGTTTAACAGTGTTTCTCCACCCTCGTGAAGCCACGCAAACAGTTCCAAATGTAAGACCAATATGGGTGCACACAGAATATATTTGTACGTATCTAACTCCCCAGGGGCAGCCAGAACTTGTGTGTCACCAAGAACCCACAACCCCTCCCCAAAGTCAGTCATGGAAACAGATGATCAACACTTTGCCTGGAAAGCCAGCCCAGGGCAGGCAGTGCTCCTCAGAGCTCCCAGCCACTGCAAACACACAGTGGCAGCCCCTCGGTGCAGCTGATGCACCGAGGTTATTCAAGGACCAGGGGAGGAACAGAGTGACATCAGCTGTGTCATTCCAGGTACATCCTGGTCCCTCTGACCTCTGTGTGTGTCCTTTGGCTGGACTGCATAGCCTTGTGGAGCCCAGCACACCCTGATCAAACTGGACCAACCCTTGCTTCTCTGCTTCCCTCCCTGCATGAATTTCCATTAACCTGACTGAATTCCTACACGCGTCAGCCATGTACAACTTGACCCATTCCCACAACAGCCTTCTTTGTTTAATCCTTCTGTAGGAAGTGTCGGCTCAGATATTTGTTTCAATAAAGTTATTGATTTCATATCTTCACCACTTTTGTTACAGTATTTTGGGTCAGTAGGCCATGTGGCCCTGCCTCATCCAATAGCTGTCTGGTCGATAACTTAAAAAACCTCGGTATTGACTGCTGGAAGAATGATCATGCACAGAAACAGACCTGACATCGGTCAAACAGATTGTGTTTGGCAACCCAAGGGGGTACAAAGTGAACCTATACTGATAACTGGGTCAGTCTAATAAAGATACATGTGTCATCAGCTTTACAGCAATTGATTCGCTTAAAAATGAATGGAGATGTGAGCGAAACACTTTGAACTGAAGCTGTGTCCACGAACACCAAGACTCTCCTTGGTTTCAGTGAGGTTTAAAATCAAGGTGTAGGACACAACTGATGGCTCCCCAAGAGGAACACGTATCTGGTGCAAACTCATCATCTTTACAGTTTGGAAATAGAAGTAGGATGAAGGCAAAAAGAACAGGTCAGAAACATCAATTTCAAAAATACTTCTGCCCTTCACTCAGTCTCTCAAAGCACTTGGGGAATGATTATGTGTACTTGCGTGTTTAAACAACAAGCTGTAACCAGGAACATGGGCTGGTTTCTCTGCCTGAAAAGAGAGAAGAAATAGTGCTTGTTATCACCTGCATGATTTTTTTTGTGTGCCTTGGATCCTAAGGAATCCACGACAAGTGGAATGAAATGCCCCATGGAAACATTTTTTTCTATGCAATAATTAAGGTGCCAGCCTAGACAGGTGAAATAGACAACTCTGGACTTTAACTTTTCGACAGCAGAATTGAAAGATAAACCTTGTAATTTTGGGAATCTTTCCCATCCCAATCTATTCTGATGTTCTTTTCATGCTAAGTTTATTATGAGAATCTGACAGCTGGGAATTTTGTTCCCATTCCTTGTTCAACTGCAGGTACAGATTATTCTTCTTGTCTTTGTCTGCAGTTGTTTCAATAGCCAAAAAATGGGAGTTGCATCATTTATGGGAAAGAACCATTGCTACAGAGAAACTTATATATCTATTTATGATTTCTTCTCCTTCAATTTATGATATGCTTATCAAAGCAATGTTATATATACAGCTGTAGTTATATTCCCATCATCCAGTGATAAAAACACGAGCAAGTGCTACTTTCACTGAATAGATGTTAAAATGGAGCAAGGACTCCAGGTTTGACACAGTGGAGAGGGATATAATTTACAGAATGATACTATTTTCTAAGCAAAGCCCAGTGCAGTTCAGTTATAAATAGCTGAGGGTATAGTTCTGTTCGTTATTTCTGTAACTGCAATTACTGTACTGGCTGACACTTTTTTTAATGTTCTGGGTATTGTTGATTCACTACAAAGTACAATAAATCTTACTCTTTTAACTACTCTTTTTTTTTTTTTTTTTTTTTTTTTAACATGTAGGCACAGGACAGGACTCTTTGCTACTTTGAACTTCAAGCTGTTAGTTTTACATCTTTTCTGCAAATATTTTCCCTGGTTTTCCCTAATCTTCACAAACTGATGTCTCACTGATATCAAAAAGGGTACATTCCAAATGTCACATTATCACCAGCCACTGACTTACCATGCTTTATGAGGGCTTTTCTTCCCATTTAGGATTCTTGACCAATGGATTCCATGAACTTTTCATCCTGTAGGATTGACAATGCAGATACTGTGTGTCAGGTGTCCAATAATTTTCCCAGCATATACACATCAGCCAACATTGTTTGGATCTTCTCCAGCAATCAATCCAACTTTCTGATAAATATTACAGCTCTTAGTTTAAATAATTAATAAACTATGAATCAATTTGATTCCAAGGTTCCTGACTGAGAGTTCAGGTCCAAATTTTCATGTTGAATATACAGCTAAAATGGGAGTCCTAATTTGCATTTGGCATTCAAATGCCTAAATTGAGAAACACTTCTGTGTAGCACAGCAATTCTATTGCTTCTTACCCGATGCAGGGTTTTTGCATCTGTTCTAAATGCAGAGAAAATGGTTGCAAAATGCTTCAATATACCCACTTGGTTTGGCTATAAATAAGAGGACATGCTTTCAATCTGCATTTAGCCAGCCTAAAAAATTTCATTCCCTTCTCCCCAGTATGGAACTGAATAGTGATTTACCACCACTCACCTGGGACCGTAGTATTAAGAGAGGAGTAACTGCATGCCAGACATGCTTTAAACCACTCTAACCCAGTTACAAAAGCACTTTGGGTAGTGCCTTCAACACTCTTATTTGAATATGCAGGAAGTTTCCCAGTACTGACAGGAGCAAGATTTCAAATATCAACGAGGTCTCACAATAAAAGCATCACACAATTTTGCATTCAGCCCCCTCCTGTGTAAATCAGCTGACACGGCCAGCCTAATTTGCACCAGTTTGTAGAGCTGACCCTTGACTTAACTCTCCAGATTAGATTTAAAATGGTAATCTTTTTCTTCTCAGTGTGTCTCATATCTTTATCATGTGCATTTCTAAATAAAATCATAAGAGATGCATGCTGCTCACCCATCAGAGGTTGTCTTTGACAAGAGAGATTCAATCCATAACTATATGAACAACCTATAGGCCTGCTGTGTCCTTCCAAAACAAACTTCACCACAAGTAGTGTTTTGGGGACATCAGTGAAGTTCTGCAGCAGATGGGAGCATCCTGGGATGTTGCAGAACTCAGTCAGAAAACTGAGACCTGACTATGGAAAGACCCTGGCACCATTTTCTGTAGCTCAGAGTATTGGCAAGACAAGCAATCTGTCAATATGGGCAAATTAGGGATGTGGCAGCTGTCATTGAATTCACCAGGCTTATCCTACTGAGCAATTAAGTTGTTAGGCTGCTGTTTTGGCTTCTTGCTCTGCTCCCAACCTGAAACACTTGGAGGCTCAGTGCCAGCTCCCTCCAACTGCCCCATGCAAGCTCACACTTCCCAATCTCTGGCCGTGTTTGAAAATCACACAGCCATTGACAGAGCTGGAGACATTTCCACAAACCCATCACAAACTGCTAAGTCCTGGCAGCATTGCTCACCTCTTCTATAAACACCAGGAGTAAACAATTCTGGTCTTCTTGTCAATTTACTTCTATACATGTGAAATAATGAACGAAAGAGAAGGATCTCCTTTTCTCCCTTCCTCCTCATCTGCTAGGTAAGGATCCTCATTTGCCCTCCGGGCTGCTCCTGCCTGAGGTGCTCTAAGCAGAAGTTGTTTCCCATGTCCATCTAGCAGCTTCTCAGTTTGGCCTTTGGTTGGCACCTCATCATCCTATAATAACCTTGGTTAGGTACTGGCTGAGGAAAAAGAGGAAAATATCCATACTGGATGGAAAGGAGACATAGGGCAGGGCATCTTACGCAGACTTGGCTTTGGGTTTCAACAGCAGAGATAACTGGGGAAGGAACAAATCCTGTGGAACAGTTGTCCCAGAAAGGTGTCTGCCATTGCTAGAGGGTTTTTTTTAATACTTCAGTGGTATTCAGTTCTCGACAAGGACTCTCTTATAAATAGAGTGCTGAGAAAAGTATGACCAGGAGAGGCCTACTGAGAATTATAGAATTAAGATGTTACTTGGGTAAAGAAAGGATTAGTAGCCTGGCTAATCTAAGCATAACTAGAAAATGTGGTTTTCATCATTCTGTACAAAAGGATGTTGTTCAACACATCCTCCTGTAACAAATAAGGGTAGAACTAATGTGAAAAATAATACACCCCTAGAAAAAGGATTATTGTAGCAGTAGAAGTTTTTATAATCGATGTAAAATAGGTAAAGCCCTGAGTGTCACACCTAGAATATTGGTTAGTAACGCTGAGCAAGAAGTGAGTTTATAATGGACAGGGTCTGCCTTGAAATTCATTTTCAGAGAAGGGAATAAAGCCATTTTATGTCCCTGATGCATGCAACATACATTAACACTTTGAGATAGAGAAATAGATGTATTTATATATGTGCATTACAATGCAGTCAGTTTTTATTCTTCCTCATGTTTATTTTGTGTACATTCCTATGTACACAAACATTTGTATCTATAGAAAAAAAATCCATACATTGTATTATGTATCTCTATATAAATATATTCATAGACATTGATGTTTATACACACCTGAATGTGCCATTGGGATGTAGAGATACATCTGAAGTCACTGCTTGGAGGCTGTTTAGATGCCAGGGACAATGTCAAACCCTATCTGCGAGTGAGGGCAGAGCAGTATTTGAAAGGAGGGTTGAACTTCATGAACTGCCCAAAGTGTCCCCACATCCCACTAACAAGAAGAATTTACTGCTATGGTCAGGGGCAGGATGGATACAGTTGACTTGTTGGGGTTTATCTGGGATTTTTTTCCTTTTTTCTAGCATTAATTCCTTAACACACATCCAGTATTTTCCCTTCTCTGGCTTCCCAGGGACTGTAGCATCCCAGTGAGAGCCAGGCCTCTTCCAGGAGCAGTGGGTACCTGCATAAAGGAGCAGAGAGAGATGGTATCAGGGGCAGCACCTCTGGCTGGGAGATGAGCAGAGCAGAGGTGTGTGCACTGAGTCTGCAATAGCCCTTCTCCTTCCCTCTCGCTCTATCTGAAGTCTGTTGTATATTTGTTACTTCACGGCTCCTCGTCCTTAGATTAGATTTCTCCTTTCTCATTACCAACCTTAATAGACCCTTCAGACCTCATTCCAGCCCCAGATATTATCTGACCCGTATAATTAATTAATTATAGCCCAAATATTATAGATTATTAAAAATAGCATAACTAATAGTGTAATATCTCAAGCTGTCGACTTTAATAGTCAACATTGTCTTGGTCTCTCTTATCAGGCTGGGACACCCGGTGAGAATATTGATTTCTGGTAATTTTAACCATCATCTGCCATCCTGATGGGTAATTGTCAGATTTTCACCAGAGTCAGAGCTCATTTGAAATCGTTAAACCGTCGGCAAGGCTCACAGTTGATCTTAATGTTTCCTTTTTCTCCCCCTTCAATATGTTTCAGCAACAGAGAGGAAAATAAATAGAAAGAGAAAGAGAGAGCGAGAGAGAGCTGCGTGCATGCCGGCCATCTGATTTCTCTTTTATTTTATTTTCCCCTTTACATGTACGTCCCCCACGATGCAGAGGGGCTGTGCGTGCCCCCTCTGCCACTGCTTCTCCCCCTTTTTCAATCTTCCCTTAGAAAAATAGTAGTAGCAATAATAATAATATTAAATAATACTAATGACAATCGAGCCGCTTGTCCTCGCAGCATGTGGGGATCCCCGGTGGTGCAGGACCGGGCTCGGGAGATGGGGGCAGGATCGGGGGCGCTCCCCCAGCCAGGAAAGACATCCCCCTGCTCGGCTGCTTCCCACGCGCGTCACGGCTGTGCCAGAGGCTGGAGCCGCGGGACTGGCAGCTGGGCTTGGTACCGGGGCAAGACGGGGGCATCTCCCAGCTCGTCCCCGCTCCCTGCCCCGCATCTCGGCGGACAGCCCGGGGATGCTCCCGGCGGCACCTCCAGCCTCCTGCCGGCAAAACGGATCGGCTTTCGCGGGGTGTGTGAAAAAGCCTCTGCAGAGCCGATCCCAGCCGCGATAAGTGACAACAAGGCACTTTATTAGTATTTTATATAAACTCCCGGGTGCCGGGAGATAAGCGCCCAAATTAGGAGGCGGGGGGCGGGGAGGAGCGGCTGGTTAAACGGGGACCCATCGGGCTGAGGCTTGAAGGGCGAGAAGGGACCGTGAGTATCCTGCCCCTCTCTCTATCCCCGCGGGGACACTCGGGGGCATCTCCCCCTGGGCCCCCCTCCAGCAGCGCCCATCCCCAGCCGCCCCCGGGGCTGCCCTCGGGCTGCCGCCGAGCGGGGAGGGAGCCGGAGAGAGGGAAGGGAACTGTTTAATAGATCCTCCGAGGATTCCCCTAGAGCATTATTTAAACTTCTAATTATGATTCATGTGTGTGATAATATTAATTTAATAATCAAGGAGCTGTGCAGGAAGCATTAACCTCAATTAAGCTCATTACTACTCTAACCTGGAATCCCCAGGGCTTTTAAATCTTCTACTATGAGGACCTGACACCGCATTGATAGAGGGCGAGATCTGCTTCAGAATCTTTTTTTCTTCCTAAATCATTTGCCTTCGTGGGTAGAGTTAATTAATTCCCTGATTTGAGCTTGGGGGCGTGGGTGGATGCAGCCCCACTTTCCCGAGGAGAAAGATGGAGCCCCACTTTCCCGGTCATCCTGGGGTGACCGCTGCTCCTCAGTTCTGCCCTGCACAGGGAGACACCCGTGGGGCACAAAATTAGGATGAGACCAAGAGCGAGGCTCAGGGGCTGATCCCGAGCCTGCTTGCGGCCCCAGAAGCAAAGGTAGCAATATTAGTAGTGGTAGTAGTAGTTGTAGTAGTAATGATAATAATAATAATGATAATGATAATAATAATAATAATAATAATAATAATAATAATAATAATAATAATGGAGTAACCCGTTCAAAGCAAAATTAATCTCGGAGCCCGACTGCATTTGGAAACAATGTGGGCAAGTCCAGAAGCCCAAGGGAGGTCCTGGCCCCCCTGGCCAGGCAGACACGGCCGTGGAAAGCCGCCCACCCGCGGGACCCCGCTGCCCGGGGGCTGCGGGCAGCGCCGAGCGCGGACGGACGCGAAGTCTCCGCGCCTGGTGCAGCCCCCAGAGTGACCTTCTCGGCGCAGTGAAGGCTGCTAAATTGTTTTACCGCGGCGATAAATGCCCTTAATTACCCGAAGCTCTAGACCCCAAGGGACGGGGAGAGGGATGGCTGGAGAACACCGGAGAGCAGTAAAAAAAAAAAAAAAAAAAAAAAAAAGGTTGTTCGTTGAGCTGCAGGTCGCTGAAATATAATTTGAAAATCCGTATCAACTAATTAAGTTAAAACCAGGGGACACCTCGGAGCCCGCAGAGTGCCCGGCCTGGCTCCCTCCTGGTGTGAATGGTGACGGGGCACCAAAAGCAGCAGGGACAGAGCCCTCAGCGGGGTCTCACCTGCCCTGCCCTGGCAGAACCAAGGCATCGAATCCTGTCCTTAAATGCGACACTCGGGGCACACGGGGCTCGGGGTGGCCGAGGGGCTGGCGGCTCCGGGGAGATGCTCTAGCCACCGGTACCTTCAGGCTCTGGAAATATCACCTCCCCGCAGGTATAATTCAGCCTAACTACTGAGATAACCATCGCTGCGGCGGGGAGGCTCGTAAAAACGCGAGGGTGTTCCGTGTGATTCCCTATTTATTTCGGAGAAAGAAACATTCCCGTGGGAGCTTTCCTCAGCAGGGCGAGGGATCCGGGCCCAAAATACGGGGACCTGGCTCTGCCCGGCGCCAATGCCGCCGGTGTGGGGGTGCCCTGCCCGCCCCTCACCCCCAGCGTCCTCTCAGCCGGTCCCGCAGGACAGCGTCGCTCGGACCAGTGAGTCAGGAGAGGCTGTTGCTCGTCCATCCTGCAAGGAAAATGGAAAGAGAGGAAGATGGGACCGGTCACCCGGCCCGACCACTGGCGAGATATTACATGTCACAACTCATCTAGGGCCCCATAATCAGCGCTAACTTTCTGGTGAACAGATAACCAGAGATGGCAGATGGATGGAGATTGCACAAATGAGGCTCTAATTGACAATCAATTGTGATTAGGAGCAATAGAACATCTTTATAACACTCGCTTTAAACCGCCAGCAAACAAAAGCGCCGTGCGGGCCGGGGGTCCCGAAGGGACGGGGCCCGGCGGTGCCTGCCCAGCATCGCTGCGCGCCCCTCGGCTCCCGGCGAGGGGGGGATGCGGCTGTCGGTGCCCGGTGGTCCCTAAGAGCCATCGGGGCCAGCAGGAGGGTCCTCTGTTCGGGAGTGCTCCCTAGGGATGTGGGTGCTCCCAGCGCTATTTGTGCTGATGTCGCCGCTCTGGGTTCCGCACGCCTGGGAACGGTCCCTGCCCGAACAGAGGAGTCAATTGCAATTAAGATTTTTTTTTTTTTTTTTTTAACAGGCACTGACCCAGGGAATAAAAAATATTCCTATCACCGCCACCCCCAAACAACCGCGTTCTCTCCCCACTTAAGAAAAAAAAAAAAAAAAAAAAAAAAAAAAAAAAAAAAAAAAAAAGTACAATACAGCGCAGTACGACAGCAAATCTGATATAGCCGAGTCAGTGGCATCTACCTAAACCACCATCTATTTTTCATAAATAATATCCCAGCGCTGCGGGCAGGAGTAATGTGGGGGAAATTTATCCGAAAGAAAAGATGGGATCAGAGGCACGGCCAGAGGAGGAGGAGGAAGGAAAGAGGAGCTGCTAACAAACAAACAAACCAACAAACCCCTGGGTGTGGGTGAGTGTGAGTGTGTGCACACGCAGATTAAAACTTCGCTCTCGCTGTGTGTTCGTGGCAGCCCCTTCGGTGAGGTCAGGACAAGGGGGAGAGGTAATTACCTACACATGATCAGAGATTATACATACCATTTCAACCCAGGAGGTGATTTATAATTTAAAGATAAAGCATAATAAAGTCATAAAAGAGAAAGGACACTGTTGTGGTGTCTGATTAAAATCTAAGGGCTGGTGTATAATATATGAGCGGGGGCTGTTGTGGGCTCCGGCTCAGCGGGACTCCCCTGGGCCCAGCCCGCTGATGGACTAATCATGTCCAAGACCTACCAAAATTACAAGCTGATTGTTTTACCCATTATTTCTCCCAACTTTTAATTTCTGCTTTCTAAAGGATCATTGCCCGCGGTAATTGCAAAGGACCTGTCCTTGTATGTGTCACCAGCCTCAAAGACAAAAAAAAATCTAATTTTCCTTTTATGCTTTCTCTATTTTCCTACCGTCCCCCCCCCTTTTTTTTTTTCCCTGGCAGCTAATTCAAACTGAGTAGCGACTTGAGCGTCCAAAACAAGAATAAAATTGATATGATCAAAGAGCACACAACTATACACGAAAGGGAAGGAAATTAGGTAGGGGGTGAGAAAATATGTTGTATAATTCATTGACAATTTTATTCCTATGTCTTAATTTTCTACAGTTAAAACCGTTTTTAATAAGAGAGTAATTTTCGAAAGTGGAACTTAGGTCTGGTTATACCTTTGCTCCTTGCATAGGAGGAAATAGACCTTTTCTTCCAGTTACTCAGGATTTATTTATCGTTGTGTTTTGTCTTGTGCCGTTTAAACATATTAATTTTCTTCTGGCACTTTCTTGGCACTTGCATTTGAGATTTAATTTTAATTAATTAGCTAAGGAGAAGAAAGAAGCCTGTGAGGATGTGTGTGTCCGCAGACACAAGCTTTGCTCCAACCGCTAAACCTCTGTCCATAATTTTCTCCTTTTGTTCTAATTTAATAAACCCAGCAGGGAAGGGAAACAGGTGCTGTGGGCTGACACCTCTGAGCCCACACACACACACATAATCCCCTTTTGATCATCTAACTCCACTATTAGGGATGGAAGACCTTAAGTTCCCCATTTCTGTGTTATAATATCTTCTTTATATTGATCCCGCAATTATTTAAAAGAAAGCGTCATCTCCTCCCACTTCTCCAAATAAGGCTATTTAGATGCTTTCCAGATGAGTGGAGGTGTGCTGAAACAGAGCTGACAGCCAAGTATATCACAGCCAACACCATCCTTCATTCGCTCTCTCCCTCTCTGCCCCCCTCCCCCCGGCGCACACTTCCAACGTGCCTCTCTTCCAGTGATGAAGATTACAGACTATTATGGGCAAGGGATTAATTTGTAGCCAATTACAATCCAGTGCTAAATATGAATGCATAAATAAGATACAGCCTTGCCTCTGTGTGTGTGAGCGAGAGAGAAGGGAGGGGGGGGGCCAGGAGCGCCTGGCAGCCTGGCGAGGATGATGAGAAGGAAGAAGGAGCAGCTGAGTGGAGGCTCTGAGCCGAGCATCACCTTGTGACTCCCTGCCTCCCCCGGAGGCTCCTGGCGGCTGGACCCAGCGCAGCCCCGGGGAGCTGAAGGCAGCGGCTCGTCCTGAGTCGGAGCGGAGCCGGGGAGGAGTTTCCAGATCAACTTCTCCGGAGGAAGGAGGGGGAGAGCAAGAGGGGAGGGCAGGGGGGAGAAGTTGCAACCGAGAGGGGCTCTGCAAAGAGTCATGAATGTGAGCAGAGACAAGGTCGGTGACATCTCCATCCCGGCAGCGGCAGCCGCGGCGGTGACAGCTCCCGCGGCCGGCATCGGCGGGGAGCCCCGCGGCTGCCACGGGGAAGGGATGGACAGCCGCGGAGAGCAGCGGCTCTCGGCCGGCGGCGAGCTGCCGCTCTACTGCCCTGCCAACCGGGACAGGCAAGGGGACAGCCAGAGCAACACCCCCGGACAAGAGGGGGCAGTGGCCGCGCTGCCCATGGTGCACAGAACCACCTCCTTCTCCGTGCTCGACATCCTGGACCCTAACAAGTTCAACAGCAAGCGGCGGCAGTGCGCGGGCTTGTACAAATCGGCGGGGACCGAGTTCACTCTGGGGGCGGAGGATAAGCCCGAGGACTCAGGGACGGAGCTGGCCGAGCAAAAGGCTCTCGCCGAAGATTTCGACGCGTGCAAGAAGTCCGCAGAGCTGATCAGTAAGTAGGTCTGGGGGCTGGCAATCCCTCCGAGCCGGGGGCTGCCCCGAGTTTCCCCCGCAGGGTCTCGCATGCTTTGACATCTCATCCTTCCCCCTCTGGCAGCCCCGGGAGCCGGGCCGCTGCGGGCAGCCGGCTCCGGGGAAGGACAAATGCGCTCTTGCGCAGCTGCTGCTGGATGTAGGGAGGTGGAAGTCTGTGTTGGGCGGAGGGATGGCAAGGGGGGAGCGGGGCGCATCCTCCCGGGACAGGCCGGAGCTGGCCGGGCTCCGCTCCCCGCGCCGCCCCGGAGCTCGGCGGGCCCCCGGGAGCTGTTCGTGCCGTGCACCCCCGGCAGCGGCAGGATCAGCCCGGGGATGCCGGCCTGGCTGCGGTGGGGAGGAACCCCGCCATCCTCATCCTCCTCCTCCTGGCAGGGACGGCCAGCGCTGCCTGCGAGCTCCGGCTCAGGCAAACTTGGAAGCGGCTCCTCCGGCTTCGGAGGGCCGGAGCCCGGGCCCCGAGACCGAGAAAACCCTCCCTTGGTACCCCCACCCGGCCTGGGCCCCCCTAGGCGTTTATGACTTTGTGTCTCTCTCCCCAGCCTCGGACCCCTCTCCCGTCCTCCCCCCGCCGCTGCCGCCCGTTGCTCTGGGCGACAGATTCAATTTTCTCTCTCCCCTTGGCTTTTTTAGGACAAATCAGACTAATTGTGACAAAATGCTGGTTATCTCTGGAAAAACAATTAAATTCCTTCGATTACATTTAAGGTAAAATGTGCTTAGCAGCGTAAAGAGGCTGGATAATGGGGAAAATCGCCCCAGAGTGGCATGTAGGACTGCTTGGATCGATATCCTATTATCGAATTGTGCATATCTCTTTCAAGCACCTTGCAAACTCTTCCCTAACATCTAAATTATAGGGTCAAAATTCGGATAATTACTCGATTAAAACCTATTACACTTATTAGGGCTCGCTATTGATCGGGAATTGCATTCGACCCAAGCTCTAGATTGCTTTTTCTTTCTGGGTCCGAATATCCCAACTTTCTCACCTCTAAACACCGCGACTCTGGGGATCGCGGAGGTTTTCCAGGAAAAGGCGGTCGTTGTGGAAAATATCTATAGTTATTCCATGTCCAGAGAGGGGAAAGAAGAGGCAGGGAGCTGCAGGGGATAAACTTCTCGGCTTAGGAAAAATAACTTCTCTGTATCTGGGGCGAGAGAGAAGGACTCGGAGGTTTCCAACCCCGCCATAGCGGGACTCTGTCAATTAAAATTAGGCAGCAAAAGAGGTCTGGAATCTGCTCCAGCCCGAGCCATGAGGCATTCTTCATCTGTAAAGCAAAAGCAGGAATGGGGCACTAACAGAATTCGAAAGCGATTTTTAAAAGTAGTTAGGAGCTGGAGTAATTATTCCTCCAAACTCATCTGACTTTCGTCATATTAAATACATCTGGGCGATCAGAAAGACTGACGAGATAAACATATCGCTAATCTCACACTTTTATCTCCAGACAAGGAGAGAAATGCAACTTCACCTCTTCTCTCAAAATAAATATGTTTGGAGGCATCACGCCGCGGTGCGCTTCACCCGCTGACAAGTTCCCCGGACACCCCACACATGGAGTCCTTCGGTCACATCGCCTTAATGTCACAGCAGTGGCCAGGAATAGATCTGGGACTGCTCGGAAATCACGAATTTTAATTCTTCTCTTCCCCCATCATAATTAATATTAGTTCAAGTGGTGGCTTAATCTAGGAGAAGTCTTCAGAAAAGTACCAAGCCCTCCTAAAAATTCAAAGGCTTTTTGGCCGAAGGATAGTGAAAACAGCGCTCGTCACTTGCCGCTCGTAAAACTATTTTAACTTTAAAAAAACCCAGCTCAAACGCCCCTTAAAATTAACATTTAACCTATTCCAGAAACAAAATAACAAGCCTGGCGTCCAACTCCGTCGCCAATTCGATTCGCGTTGCTTTTTTTTTTTTTTTTTTTTTTTTTTTTTTGTCTTAAAAAATTTTAGTTGACCAGCGGCTGGGATTCCATAGACGGAAAATTAAACTCCAAAACTGCCAGCTGCAGCTTCCCAGTCCGGTCCGTGTGTCAGTGCTGGGGCTGCGCTCAGCCCCCGAGTCTGCCCCGCGGGAGCAGCTACAGGCACTTTTTATAAATCGTTGCTGCAAAAAATTACGCCCCGCAATTTCTAGCAGGTCCTACAGGTTGCAGAACGCTTGTCCGCACTCACTGTGTCGGGCTGGGAGAAAAGAGACCCGGTTCTCTTCTGTTCGGCGGCGATCGCCCGTGTTTTCCACGCTCCGACCTGAACAGAAACCTGGAAAGGGGTCTTAATTACCCTGAGTAATTAAGGGATATTTTGGGGGTGAAAAGGACAACAGTACTCTGCCCTTATTTCTCCTCCTGAACCAGCCATGTCTGAAATCAGGGCGTTGAACAAAACACACTTTTAAAACCATCCCTAATTTCACAAGCGGGAGTTAGGGGATCCGGCGTGAGGATACGGAGCAGATTTGAGGTGTGTTCAGATGGGGGGGATTAAAAACAACCAAACTGCGGGCGGGATAAGGGTGACAGACCAGTGATCAATTTCCTATTTGAGTATCTCGGTTAACTAAGTTAAAGGAGTCCTTGATTAGGGGCTCCCGGAGCTAAAACCCCGTTGCAGAAGTGAGAAGAGGGAAGTTCAGGAGTGTCTGAAAGCACTGGCGAAAAACGACGGTACTCACGGGCCTTTACCCCCGACCTGTCCGCGGGGCCTCCCCCAGCCCCGTCCCGTGGAGAAGGGCTCGCCTCCCGCTCCCCAGAAGGAGCCCGAGCCCGGCCAGGATGGGGAGGAGCCGGTTCTCGGGAAAACGCGATTTGCTTTCAGGCTTCATAATGACAGAATCGTCAGCAGAAGTCCAATAGCCTTAAATATCGGATAATTACCTTGTTCTCCGATGGAGACCCGTTAATTGGAGCGTAATATAAACCCAAATAAATTAAATGACCGTTAACTAGTTTGTACATTGCACAAAATGAGTTTAATTAAGTTTGTATCTGCTCTGCTAATCAATACAAGTATTTACTCCACTTTAATACTTCCATCTCGGGAAGTGACAAGAGGTCAAACCAGACGCAGGAAGGGTTAAAAATGCCAGAGCAAAACCCAGCAAATCACCCATCGATTCGGAGATTTCCGTCACTAAAATTGTTAGAGGCGCTTTGACATCCCTGCTGCCCGCTCCCCAGGCACGGCTTCTCGGCCCGGGCAGGGGCTTCTGCCCGGCCCCTCCTCGTCCCTGCCAGCGCCCCGCTGCCCGCCCGGGCACCCCGGGGATCCTCTCCCTGCTGCCTTCCCTAAGCCCTTTCCAGCCGTCCGGTGTTCGGTGGGCGCGCTGGCGGCCGTGGGAAGAGGGGTACATCCCCTATCCCGGCCTCATCTCGGTACCAGCTCTTGCCGAAGAGGCGGATCGGAAGGGGCAGCGTTGGCACAGCCAGCCCAGGCTGGACGGCCCCTTCCGGGCCGCAGAGCTGCAGTTCCGAGCCCCATCCCCAGCGCTTCTGCCCAGCCCACCGCTGGCTCAGGGCGGCCGGAGCAGCCCGGCATCCGAGGGGCCCGGCCCGGCCGCCTCCCCACGGCGGGCGGAGGGGCGGGGGGGTCGGGAGGGGCGGCCCCGCTGCCCGGGCCCCGCTGTCCCAAGAGCGGCGGGGACAGCGGGCGGGCGAACCCCCGGGGCGGACGGCTTCTGCCGGCCGCCCTCGCCCCGGGGCCGCACCGGCGGGGCTGGGGACGGGCGGGGCGGGGGCCGGGCCGGGCGGCGAGCCCTAACGGCGGCTGTCGCTTGTCCGCAGAGGACGGGGAGCTCTACAAGGCAGAGGAGTGCGACCTGGACTACAGCAGCCGGCCGAGCCGCAGCCCCGACAGCGAGCTGCCGGACGACGAGGAGCTGTGCAGCGAGGAGAGCGGCAGCACCAGCGGCAGCAGCGGCAGCTCCGGCCCCGCGGCGCCCGGAGAGCCCGACCCGGGCCCGCTCCGAGCCGAGGCGGCCGAGGCGGGGGTCGTCCCGGCCCCGGCGCCCCCTCCGCCGCCCCCGCCGCCGGCGCCCGTCGGGGCGCAGCCCGGCCCGCAGGCCAAGCCCAAGAGGAAGCGGACGGGCTCGGACTCCAAGTCGGGCAAGCCCCGGCGGGCGCGGACAGCCTTCACCTACGAGCAGCTGGTGGCGCTGGAAAACAAGTTCAAATCCACGCGGTACCTGTCGGTCTGCGAGCGCCTCAACCTGGCTCTGTCCCTCAGCCTCACCGAGACGCAGGTGAAGATCTGGTTCCAGAACCGCCGCACCAAGTGGAAGAAGCAGAACCCGGGCGCAGACACCAGCGCGCCCACGGGCGGGGGCGGCGGCGGCGGGGCGGGGGCCGGGCTGGGCGGCGGGGCGCTGCCGGGGGGGCTCAGCCCCCTCAGCCACTCGCCGCCCATGGGCACCCCGCTCTCCATGCACGGCCCCGGCAGCTACGCCGGGCACCCGGCCGGAGGGCTGGTCTGCGCCGCCCAGCTGCCCTTCCTGCCCAGCCCCGCCGTCCTCTCGCCCTTCGTCCTGGGCTCCCAGACTTACGGCGCTCCTGCTTTCTACACCCCGCACCTATAAGCCCGACGCTCCTTCCTCCTCCTGCTCTCTCCCGGCTCCCCGCCGCCCCTCCGAGGATCACCCGGCCGGGCCCCCAGAGCCCGAGAGGTGAAACCAAGAACCGCCCGGCAGCGACACCGGGGGAAAGGGACAGCCCCGTGTTCCTGCGACCCACCCCGGGGAGGGGGGTGAAAAGAGCGGCCGGGGGCTCCCGGGACCCCGCAGGAGGCTCCGCCGCCCTCGGGCCTTTCTACGACCCTTTTTGTACGCCATGTGTCCGGACTGCGCTGCTGAGGGAAGGAGGAGGAGAAACCTCCCTCCCCCGTGTACATACAAGTAGATGTAAATCATCGTTACCTGTATTTTTATTTTTACCGTCCCTCGTTGTTATGTGGGTTTGATTAATTTAATAATTATTATTATTATTTGCCTTCGTTTTTATTCTGGTCTGACCACTAGCGAAAGACTTTAAAAGAATAATTAAAAAAAAAATTATGTACCCATTTGACTCTCAGGGTAAAACGGAGAACTATCGGTCCTGTCCATCGACATCGCAGAAGCAAAGACGCGCTGCTCCCTCCCGTGACCTCACGGTGACGAGGGATATTTTTTACAAGCATCACTTGTCCATCGACCCCCGAGCGGAGCCGGGAAGGGGCGGCGAGGGCGGCTCCTGGGGAGCAGGGCTGGTTTTTTACGTTAATCATTTCTGTATATTTCTGGTTGATACAAAAAGAAAGAAAAAAGTTTTAACTTTATAATTAATGTATAAGACGAGGGAGGAATGAGCAAGAGGTGATAAAGAGAGCACTTTTTTTTTTTGCTAAACACTTTAAATCAATCAATAAACTCTAAAGAAACGGCGCTTTCCGCTGTGGCTAGTCCCTGGTTTTTGGGTGAATCTTTGTAAGACAAGTTTCCTCTGGAAAACGCCAGTCTCATGAGACGCTCGGAGGGATGTCTTGCATCGTCCCTTTTCTTTTCGTTTACTCTGAGAGCGTATTTCTTATACGCAAATAAACTTTATTCTTCTTGTACGAGGGAGGGTATTTCCCTTCTTAGTTTCTTGTTTGCGTTTTCTTAATTGGCTTTGCCGATTTGTGCAATATTACGGACAAAAAATAAAAATCATATATGGAGGGAATCCGACAACTCTGCCATGTTTCCGATGATGGGAAGTCCGATATTTTGGATTTATGTAAATTTAATACATCAGCTCTTTCATTCAGATTCCACAACTTTAAAAATAAAAAAAATCTTTTCATGGCCGTTCCGCTGATTACTTTTAAATTCGTATCAAAGTTTATGTTCTATAACGCTTTTTTTTTTTTTTTTTTTTTTTTTTTTTTTTTTTTTTTTTTTTTTTTTACTTTCGAAGAAAAAGTCTATAAGCGCTGCGAGCACCCCGAGGTGGCTCCGTCGGCCCAGCAGCTCCCAGCTCGCTGCCGCAAGGACGCGGTTACCTCGTTTTCTTACTCCCTGCGTGACTCCAAAGCTCACGCCTGGGAAGAGGTTTAATTTTCCACTAATTTTTCGTGGGTTGGGGTTTATTTGGAGGGGTTTTGTTTGTTCGGGGTTTTTTTTGTTTTTTTTTTTTTTGGTTTTGGGGGTTTTTTTGGGCGGGGTGGGGGGGCGGGGTGGTTTTTTAGCAGTGTTTTCTGGAGGGATTTTTGGGTAGCAGAGCACTTCCTCTCGGCACCTGCCTCCCCATCGCTGCCCGGGCGGGTGCCGGGGGTCCCCCAGGTGCCGGGGTGTCCGGGCTCCTTTCCCCTGCTCCCTCCCAGTCGCCCCAGCCCGGCTCCGATCTGGGCTGTGCACGGCCGGGCGCTCCACAGCCGCATCCCCCTCCCTCCACCAGCCCTAGAAAGGAATCAAACGTTTCAGCCCTCCCGTGGAAATAAAATCTGCCGCGACCGCCGATTTTGGAGAGCAGGGGGGAGTGGAGCCGGCTGCAGACCCCGCAGGGCTGCACGGTGGGTGCGGGGTGCAGCAGCCTGCGGGAGCCGGGGGAGGATGCGGGATGCTCCAGGTAATGCGGGACGCTTCGGGTTCTCACCTCCCCGCGTGCAGAAGCGTACAAACACCACAAGTCTCTGACTAAGCTGGTTTGCATTTGTGAATATAAGAGCTTTTACGATGAAAGGTGTTCTGAAGTAAATTTTCGGGGAAAACATGACAAATAGTGATGCTTGGAGTACTGCTCTGCACAGCTCTTACTGGTGGAAGAAAACCAGCTAAACTGGGAAAATGGCACTCAGGAGATGGTCTCATACTTTGCCGTCGTGCAGCAGGTTTGGGTGCCACTAGCAGCCAAACTGTTAGCTCAGGTGAGGCATGACACAGCTGGATAAAGAGATAATTCAACACCTGCCTGCACTCCAGGAGTTCCAAGCAGTTCCCTGCCAGTGGGAAATAATTTGGCTCCAAGAGGAGCTGCCTAGAGCTTCAAGAGTACATGATTCCCCTACTCCAGGCCGGTTAGTGTCCTGCCAGTTAAACCTGTTCATGTGAGCATTATTACTCACAGCTGCTGGATGAAGGAGTCAGCCTGAGATTCTCGGTCATTAAATGCAATTTAACAAGGCTTCTCACGTTTTATGGCAGTGCTGAAAAACAGAGCCGCAGGTATCTTTCTCAGCATAGTTTAGGAAGTTATTGATAACCCTTACTCCAATGCTTCCTCCAGAGGTCTGAGATCATAAAATTCTAGAGCAAAACTGCACAGCCGCAACTCTAGTGTGTGTCTTTCCCAGCGTGCAGCACCTACAGTGTTGTAGGATGTGTTTTACACTCTGCTCACAGGTACTGTCTCTGTCCAGAGGGCATTTGGAGCACCAACACCAAAGAGCCAGATCAAATAATGCTCCCTGGACCAAAACTCTGCAGCTGGCTCGTGGTGTTGGATCAGTGTGTGTGCGTAAACTTGACAGTGAGAAGCATGATGGTGTCGACACAGGGCAGCTGTTGAGGAACATGTCAGGTGTGAATGTTCAGCCCCTGGTGTGTTAAAGCAAAATACTCTCACTTGCCTGAGCCTCCCAATTCCATCCCCCGTGTTCCTGCCCTCTGACACACTGGCAGGAGAGTCAAACAGGGCTTGATGCAACATTTGAGGTTCTCACATTAGGTAGCCACAGAAAGCCCCCAAAGTTCTCACAGTGACCCCCCAGCAAGGTCCAAAATCCAATTCCTGTGTGGCGACTGTCTGATGTGCCTACTGCCCTGCACAATGTGCCTGGTGTTCCTTCTGCACAGGGTTCTTAGAGCTCCTTTCCCATTAATTATCAATGAGCCCTGGAGCAGAGCAAGTAGAACATACTGACTGAGGGGATGATGGTTATGACACTGGCAGGAGGTGTTTGCTCCAGTTCATTCTGTCAGTCAAATTATTTTTTTAAATTACTTTATTATTCATTCATAAAATATAGTGTTGGAGGATTCAGAACATGGAACACACCCAAGGGGACATTGAGCAAATTGTTTGCCGGAGGACAGAGTCTCAGCTCTCATAGGCTGAGCAGCACATTCAAAGCCTCATTCAATGTGTTCAAGTGATGTCTTCAGCATGTACCAGAGATCGTCTGGGGCATCAGCATATTTTTGGACTATTTCTCATGAAATCGACGTTAAATCCAAGGGTGCAAACCTGTATTAGTAAGAAAAGGTTCAGATATTAATTGCATCTTACCGTTGTTCACTCTGTGAATGACTGAGGTTAAAAAAAAGAAACTGCATCTATTTTACTTCATACACTTCACCTTATACAGAACAAGTTTCAGTTGTTCAGTAAAATGTCTTACAATCAACAGAAAAAAAGCACATACAGATATGTTCCAAAAAATGCGAGAGAATTGAAAATATTTTGAAATATTTTGTGTCATTTATTTCACTCAGCAGCCAATGATGTTTCACAAAGTCATTGCAAACCAGTTCTGTACTATCACTTGCAAAAATTCCTTGGGTTGTTTCCACTTGAGTAGGGTGCAGTGAGATACTTTTTTTAATTCTTAGAGGTTTTTGACATATCTTTCAGACCTTCTGTTTCAGACTGAACTCAGTCATGTTACATGTTTCTAGTCTTACATCACACAAGTAAAATGTTAAAAATAAAGCTTTGTCTCTATAAACTTAAATTCATTTCCCAAAAGCACACCATGATGTCTGCTTGTAGTCTGTTATTTTAACCAATATCCATTAGTTCCTGTATTACATGACAAAATAATTCTGCTTAAACAATTGAATTTAAATACTCAAAGGAAAATTATTTTACGATGTCTGGGCATTTCTGGTCTTCAGGCTTTGTCTTGAAGATAACCAAGTAAATACAGTTGTTGTAGAGCCTTTCTTGAGACCAAATAAAAGAAGTATTTTTTTCTGGTATTGGAAGATTTTCCAGACTCTGGGAGGTAAACCAAGGCAGAGAACAGAGGAGCACTGGGGGGAAGTGAAGGAGACAGGCAACAGGCAAGAAAACAAAGATGATCCTAATCAGTTTGTGGCTCAAAGGGGGCTCACCACATTCTTCCCTATTTGTTGGGGTTTTTTACTTCTTTCCCTCTTGTTCACAAATTCATGTTCTGTTCCACATGCTCTTGTTAAACTGACATTTCAGGTGGACAGAACAGGGGCTGTCATTGTGAAAACAATCCTGACAGGAGAAGAGCTTTCCCCTTTCCCGATGCTGTCTGGCAGAGATGTGAATTCATCATACAGAATAAGCTTTAAAGCAGGTTATTACAGCCTTGGAAAGCTACAGCTATGTGCCCACTCAGAGGAAATCCTGTTGATGCTGGAAATCCTATGGATGCACCCTGTATCAATAGAGAAGAACTCAGAACACAGGGTATGGCCAGAACATAAAAGTCTGGACATGCAGGGTCAGGCAGTATTTGTATATGATTTACTAATTTCTTCCTATGCTGTGACACACATTCAGGTAGCTAAAACCAGCCAGGTCCACCCAAAGTGATAGACTTTATTTTAGAATACATCTTCTAGATTTTCTTCTCTTCAATGACACAAACCAGAAATATTTACAGTGACAATGAAGGAGAGGTGACACCACAGCAATGAATGGAAATAATATCATAGTAGCGTTTATGTGGGGTGATGGTTTAGACAGCAAATATTCACCTCCTTTGATAAACTGCTGCTTTTTCAAGAGAAGCAAAATAATTCTACTAAACTTAATACAAAGAAATCAATTATTGCTCTTTTCCTTTCTTTGTATTTTTTTTTCTCTGTAACCACACACATATATTACAAGAACTCGTCGTGCACATACAGGGACTCTTTCCCACCTTTTCACTGTAACACAGGTATAGTGACAAGTTTATTTCCTGTTTCTTGGTTCCCAAAGTCTGCGGGGGGGAGGAGAAGTGCAGGAAGAGAGCATTTGAATGAGCTGCTGGTTGGGCTCCTCCAACTCCTTGTGTTGACCGAGAGTTCATAGCACCAAGCTGCACTCTCTGTGACCTGTTAAATGTTTTGAGAGTTGTGATTAAGGATGCTCTTTGGGACTTCAAGCACCAGCACTGTGCCTTGTAGGGGTGATTTGGAGTGAAATACCGTGTTTGCCTTGGGCACGCTCTGCAGCACACCTGATCACACTCACCTCTGCTGCTTCTGCTCCAGCACTGGGGAAAATAAACACTCGTGCACATATGGAAGCAGCATTTAATTTCTGCCCTAGTGAAACCGTGTGGCAGACTCTCCTGGTGATGCTGTTAGCCTTCAGTTGCCAAAAATACTATTAAAAAAATTCAAAGATATCCAAAAGCAATTTCCAAACAAGCAGGATCATATATTATATTTCCATATACCTTTTACAGTGCTTGAGGATAAGAGTGGCTCCATAATGGCATTATAAATATAGCAAATTAATAGTGGATGCAATGCCAACACCTTGTCATAATGCAAATTGGAATATCGTCAGAAATGGTTATTCAACAACCCCTTTCAAAGCAACCAGAAGCCCAATGTTGCTCATTACATCTAAACTAATTAGCACCACATTTAAAAAAATTTAATAAGATTTTCCTTAACCCCTCAATGAAGAGGATTCCTCATGATAATGGTAAAGCACTTGGCACAGGAGAGCTGGGTTTTGCTCAGGGCACTGGCAGGCAGAAAACCAAGGGGAAGTCTAGCCAGCAAGCCAACTGATATTTCAGTCAGAGACATTTAGAGATGGAGAAACAGACTGTGCTGACATAAACCTAGCTCAGTTTTCCCAGGCGCTGGTGCAGCCTGTCACCAGCACAAACACCCCATACCCTCCTCCCAGCATGGCAGAGGCTGCTCCCCCACCACTCCCCTCAGCTGGCACGGCATTTAGGCTCTGTATTCCCCACACCCAGCTGAGCAGAAAGGCTCAGCAAGGACACGAATCCTTTTCTTTGTCCAATCAATCAGCTTTGAAGAAGAGGAGGGAAAGCATCAAGTCAGAAACATGAATAGAGATCTTTCACCTTCCTTTCCTTCAGGGTCAGCATCTAACTCACACACCTGCAAGACTAACTTTATCCCACGGGTCACAATTAGTCCAGCTGCCAGGCAGCCCTAGCTCTCATCCCCATGTACTTTCTAGGGGATGTGCTAGGTTTTGGGATCTTTAGGATCTCTCTCAGCTGAAGGGATAGGGAGGTGATCCTGGATGGGGAGGGTTCAGACTGGTCTGATCTAGGCTGCTGCTTTAAGGCTTTTCCCTCTTTCTCAATTTCTTCAGGTTCTGTAGAGGAATTTGTAATAGGACCATGACCACATCCAGTGAGAGGGACGCTCAGAGGGCTCTGAATGTACCTGCAGGATCTAATTTCTCCCATTACCCTCTCAGCACCTTTTTAATCCTCCTGGTGTCCCCATCCCATACCCCAGTAGATACCCAAGCTCTGCCCTGATGTGGCACAGCTGCAGCACCTTGGCTCAGGCTGCCATGAAAACCCTCCAGCTGGTTGCAGGTGAACTGCATTTCAGTGGGGTCTCTTGCCTGAGCTGTGGTGTTGATGCTGGGCTATGCTTGGCTCTGTAAATGACTCTCCCCCTGATCTCTCCTTGCTGACTTGGCCTCAGACCTGCCTTTAACCTTCAGGTAACTGGTGGATGACTGTTCCTACTGCCAAGGTTATTTTCTTGTTTGGGGGTGTGTGCTGGTGGACATTGTCCCAGGAAGGACACTGCCCCGATTTTCATCTTCAACTCCTGGCTTACCTCTCTCTGGCACCTTGATTCTCTCCTCTGTTTTTTCTTTCTCACCTGGCTATGGATTAACTTCCCTCTGCACTCGCAGCACCGTTGAGTGGGCACTGCTTGGGGAAGAACTTGATTGTTTGCAGATGCAAATTCAAATGTGCAGATGCAAATTCAAATGCTATTTTCACCCAGGAGCAGAACGCTGTTACCTGTTTAAGTATACCTGGTTTTGGGTATATTTAAATGCAGCTGTCCCAGAGCATCCTAGAAGAGACATATGGAGAAACTGTTCTGCAGAAGTTAGCAGAGTAACACCCTTCCCTCTGACTTTGGTGTCCATGGGGTCCTGAGGGCTGATCTAGCTGGTGACAATATCTATGAGGAAGCTCTCTCCTGAATCCATGAAGTTCAGTGGTATTTTTCCTGGTAGGTGTCTAGGGAATAATCATGTAGATCTTGCCCTCCCTTGCCTCAGTCTGGGGACTGTAATCTGCAGAGATCCTTTACACTATGTCTAATTTCCTACATGAAGCAGTTTTAGCTCCACGGTGGTTCAATCCCAGCTCCCACAGGGAAACAGGTGATGTGAGCTGTCTCCCACCAGCTCTCCTGCATTTATCCCCTGAGCCAGGACTTAGGACTGTCACCTCTGAGGCTGAGAAGGGACCTGGACTCCACGTCCTGAACGTGCGCTCCAGCAGGAGAGCTGTTAATGCATCCCGACTGTCACTGCCTATTCAAAACCAGAGACTTTGCTAAAGGTGTGAGCTCCCGGCGTTTGAAAGGCGTGGCTTTAAATGGCCTATTCTCATCGCTTAAGTACTGCTGAAACATCCTTACTTTTTCTGGCGCATAACCTACAGAGACATGCACATCAGCTCCGACTAAAAGCATTTTAATGTGTCTAACAGCACTAGATGAGCTCCACACGCAGCTGCACCACAGGCAGGCATTTGCAGAGTGTGGGAGACCACCAGGTGGCCATCTGCTTCTGCCGAGTACTGTGACACACCTGAACTGGGTTTGTGCTGGCTGGGCTCCTGGGATTCAACACCTCTGGCTTCTGGCTAGAGGCTCGTTATAGCTAACAACACCCTTATCACCCATTTCCACAGCCACTTTAAATTGAAGAGGTTTAATTTTTGTTTTCCACAAAACAAAGTTGGTTTCTTTGTGGGTTTTTGTTGTTGTGTTTTTTTTTTTTTTTTTTTTTTTTCAATAATGCCCACCTTGATTATATTAAGCCCTTCCTCAGTGTGCAAACTTCTGTGTGGCACAATCTACTTTCCAAGCAGAACTGCTTACAAATCCTATTTGTATGTTTTACTTATCAATTACCCCCCCCCCCCCCCCCCAAAAAAAAAATATTTTAACCATGATTTCTAGGAACTTTTTAGTGTTACAGTTTTCTAATAGGAAGTTTCAGCCATGCACAGATTGATAAAGCCAAGCCTCAAGTAAGTTTAGAGAAAATGAAGTCACAAGGCATGGTGCAAAAGATAAGGACGGGCCCATCACCCTGCCCCAGAAACCTCAGAAGGATGTGCTGAAGGATGGCTTTCATTCAGAAGCCCTGCTCACAAGGTCTGTATCAAGCTCATCTATGTCACTAAATGCTTTATAGTTGAGTGCCAGACCATACATGTTGTGGTCTTTTCTCCTTCTGGGCTTTTCCCCAGGTGTAACCGCATGCTCAGGTAAGAATAACCATGGAGAAATCTGCTTACAGTTCTCATTTTCCCCACTGACACAACCCTGATTCGATTTTCAAACACCACCCTTCTGATACTCTGGATTTTCTTTACCCATAAAGCTGTATGAAATGTCACAAGAGCACAATTGGTCACTGTTTCATTCTCTCTCCTTAAGCTTGACTATTGCCAGCAAACAAGTTTGGGAGATTTTGTTTAAATACCCAGCCAAGAACTACAACCCACATTGGATCCAACTGCACGTTAAAATCTCTCTTGAGTTAGAAGATTCCAGATGCTTGTGTTTACATCTGGGTCCTTAGAAACACTCTGGGGCTTCAACCTGATGTAATTTTATCTGATCCAAGCCAAGCAGTTCACTTGTGCCACTAGTTCAGTGTGCCACTTGAGTGATTTTTTTAAAGTTCTTATTTTCACTTCATACTGGAGCTTTTTGGACAGCAGTTAAACTGGAGCACTTTCTGTGTACATCTACAGACTTTCACAATGTGCTGTCCAGCAGCAGTTCTGAAAGATAGTGGGATACCATCTTGGGAAGACAAGAAGCAGGCCAGAATGATCCTTGCCATTTCAGCTTTTCATCTGTGCCACAGTTATGACTGACTTATCTCCTGGAATTCAGTTTGCAGAAATCAAACTACTCCATTCATCATCTGAAGGCATCAGTTGATTTGGATTTTTTACTGTGTACCAAGGTATAGGTAGAGGTGCTGCAGGAGTTGCTGTGCTGCTTGATGTGGCTCACTTTGTACAGTAGTAGGCTGAGAAAATGCTCTGTGCATTGCTATCCCTGGCAGCAAGCAAATTGTTTTTAAGGTACCTTTTTCTCTGAAGGCATGAAAGTGGAAAATCAAACACATGTGTAAGGAGGTATAAACTACATGAGTCCTTTAGGATGGAAAAGAACTATGCCCCAAAACCTGAACAGTTTACCCGAATTATGTACAAGTCAAAAAACATTTCTATTTCATGTGTATTTCAAATAATTATCAACTTTTTAAATGCATTCAGTTCTACACCACATCTTTTCCAAAATTAATATAATTATCAAATAAGTTAAACTGGGAAACAATTTCAAAATGACACCCATAAAAATGTGCCTAGCAAAGTACTGTAGTGTAAATACAAATATCTTTGATTAAGGGTTTTTTGCAGTTGCACTCCTGTAATAAGGAAGGGCAGAGGTGATTAAGAATTTAATTCAGTGCATAGTTAAACTGGTTGGCAAACTTCTCGTGCTTCCTTTGGTCCACCCGGTTCATGGCTTTCATGACCCGTTTCATGGCACCTCTGAAAGAGAAACAAAACAACAATAACAGTTATGTTGAGTCTACTCAATCTCAGACAACGTTTATGAATGCTGGGGAATTTGATTAATCACTACCAGGCTACTGAGCATGGCATTGATGAGGCTGAACAAATTTGTCTTGTTAACTAAATTAGCTGCAGCAATATAAATAGTTTAATTCAGCAGTGATTTTATTAATAGGAGTAAACAAATTCAAGTCTTTCAGTTTAATGGCTGTTTATTCCACTCTCCCAGCATTATTTCTTAAGAGCCACACGGAGCAAGTTTGATTTTCAAAAGCACCTAAGTGTTCTCAGGGAAAAAAACAACTGAAAGTATCTAACAAGATCTTAAAAAATTAATACTCAGAAACCCTTATGAAATCTAACCCTCAATCCAGAATGTTTTTGTGAGGGAAGGGTTTGCTGTTCATTTCATGTGAACTCATTTAGCAACTTCCACACGTTACTAAAACTCTGTTTCATCAGATGTGGGCTGAGTTAGACTCTTGCTCACAACAACAGCATCCCCATTCCTGAGCAGCAGCTTTTAATCCACAAGAACAACTCTAGTTCAGGGAGACACCAGAGATTATTGTGTATCTGTACAGAGAGACAGGCTTCTGCTGCAGAAGTGCTCGGAGTTTAGCACAGGCAGGACAGTATGTCCAATACCTCATTCATACATCAAATGGAAATGGGAGCTCTGCTGCCTCGGTATGGGCAAGCACCTGAGCCTTCTGCATCTCCTGCTGTGCTTGAAGAAGGCGCTGGGACACTCCTCAGATTTGAAAAGGAAGTGAGGGAATGAAATTCAGAGCTGGTAAGCTTTCTGGTACTCCCAAATCCAGTGAGGGCCTGTCTGCCTCCCTGTTGCTGCTCTGTTGGCTGTCATTGCTTCCTCCCAGTAAAGATGTGCCCAGAGATTTCTCTTGGGGAGGAGGCACAATGTTTCTGAGCTGGGTAATTAAGACACCTGCACTTTTTTCCCCTCCACGAACATCTGAGTGAAGATCACATAGCTAATATTTTGGGAGTGAGGAAAATGATGCCTAGACAGCACGAACAGGAGAAGGAGATTGTCATAAAAGGCAGAGAGCAAGCAGGCCCCTATATCCCTCCAGCTGGTAAGACAGAAGAATGGGTTCACAAATCCAGAGCCATCAGAAGCAGCAGAAGCAGTCAGGAAAATGTTCTGCTGTGAACATCTGCCCCCTCAGAAACTTGAAGCAGCTATAGTGCAGAGATGAGGGCACCCTGCCTCAGGAATTTTGCTCCTCACTGGATTCTAAAGTTCCAATTTTTACTGGTTACTTTAGATGCCTCTGGCACAAAAGCTCAGCTATCTGAGGCTGATGTTTGCAGGTGTTCTCAGCTCTCACCCTGCCTGTGAAGGGTGTTATCTCCTGACACATCTCCAGGTAAACACCTGGCTGCTCTGCTGATGTGGGAGGTAAAGCAGCTACAGGCTTGGCTTGAGGGGATTGTGCCCTATTCAAAAACAGGGCACTGACTGATGTCTCCTTTGATTTCTACAAGTTTGGCAAGTTCCATCACACAACTAGATGGTTTCAAGGCTCATGCTGTTAAGACTCTACATTGTCACAGTCTGCCTTTATCACTTTTGAGGATGTTTCAAGCTGTGCAGGAAAATGAAGATAAGACATGCACCTGGGCAGTGTTCCTCAGCCTCTTTCAGGATCAGTCCCTACACACTATTCCAGCTCTGCTTCCAGGGTTATCTCCAAGAAACAAGCTGATTTCTGGTTTGGTAACTGTTCTCTGTAATGGCTTCATTTCCAAAGCCATTTTGAAACATCTGAAAACAGAGGTTTCTTCTTAATAATGCTCTAAATGGTGGGATTAAAGATTTTCTCAGCAGCAACTGCAATGAAAACCACCATTCTGAAAAAACACCCTGGAAGAGGTCTACTTTTAACAAAATTCTGCCAATAAAGTTACCAGAGTAAGGAAAATGTGGTCATGGTTTTGCACTTCAAGTATTACCTAATTGGTAGGAGAAAAGTGAGCCTTTAGCAGTGCAGAGTGGCCTTGACACTTTCATGTCATGTAGGTTTTACATTAGCACCAGTGGATTGTGTGATACTGTAAATGAAATGAGATCCCACTTTGATGATCTGTGTGCAATTTCACTTAGCTTTATTGGCAGACTAGAGCCTGGGTTTATCACCTATACATTTCAAGTAATTTGGGGTTGTTATAAGGAGCCAAGGTTATCATCTTGTTTAGTGCTGCAAAGCATGAAACCTATTAAAAACTTGACAGGTTTGATTCCCTATGCCTGGCACTAACACACACTCAAAATCATTAGCACAAACCACAGTAAACCATGATATGAAATTCTAATCATTAGAACTGTATGTCTCTGACTTCTAACTAAGACCAGGTGACATGAGAATTTCACAGAAAATGTACTATTTCCATAACCAAAAGCAATGTGGCTTTGTTGTTATAACCAGTACATTAGAGAAGGGAAAATGGAATTTAAACAAATATTGTGTCCTGGATGCTTCAACTCATCCAGTATGCTTAGAGAATAATCCCCCATTAATGATTTTACAATAATAATTTAATTTTTCTTTTTTGATTTGACAACTTTCCTTTGACTACTTCATTTTTGACATGTGAAACTCTTTAAATAGCTGCAGCTGCTTCCCATTTGATAAAGACCAGAGCATGCTTAGGCAAATTTATGTTGTAGCCACATCTAAGCACATCTAGGCATCAGAAATGGTGTTAATAGTGGACAGATGGAGCTACTGTATGTTCTAAAGCCTATTTGGGAGTGGCTGGCAGGTTCCCACATCCACCTGAGCTGCTGTGCCTGATTAATAAATGATCATCCAGAGAAGCCAATCCAGCAATTAAAGTTTTTCAAAAATTAAGACAGGATGAAGAAAGTCTTTCACAGGGAAATTTTGCAAATGAGTTGAAAATCACTCTCAAAGAAATAACCTTCGTTGTCAAGTACCTGCTATTTTTTTACCCTCCAGACATATGGAAGACATTCTAGCTTGCAGTTAGGCAAAAAAGCTTTTTAGTAAGTGCATGTTAATGTAGAAAGAGAGAGTACTGTTGAATCAAACAGAAACAGTAATTTAACAGGCTTTAGAGAATGAAGTATCTTACTTATTGAAGACTTTCTTCTCAAGCCGGGCACGAGAAGTGTTAGCCTGCTGCTTCAGGTCTGTGAGATTTGGATATTTTTGCTTCTTCCCTTTTTTTTTCTGTCCTTTTCCATTACTTTTAGAGGAACCAAGATCCAGTCCTGTAGCAGCTTCAACTTCTCTCATGAATTCTGGATCTCGCCACTCTGTTCAAAACACAAAATATGAACTTTGAAACTCCAGACCCAGGGAGGATTTGCAGTCCCCAAAGGAAGAGGTTCTTGTCACCAGTGGGTGAGGGCAGATCCACTGTGATCTCAGTTGCACTCACAAAGGAAGGGGAGGATAAAGAAGTTTCCAAAACGATAGATCCTGATAAAGACGCGCTGCCAGTCTGGGTTAGTATGTATTAGTAGCTGCTATGGATAAAACTGTTCTGTAGGAAGACTTAAGTTTTTTCAGTAGCACAGTAGCAAAGTTCCAAGGAAACTATTCTATGTAGGAGAGGTGAATAAACACAGTGATTATTATTTAAAATGAAAATGCCAACAATGTAGCTGAGGAATTTATCTGCAGAAATAAAATCTGCATAAGCTTAAAAATGAACTTAAAAAATGGAATATATCGACTTTTGAGCAGAGTAGGGCTGACAACATTGTGCTTTTGTTTTATCAATAATATTTACTTTAAAACATGAACTGGTATCTGACATATACATAAAATTCTTCAGTAGGGCAACACGACCCTGTTGCCATGACACCCATTTTGCATCTGAAAGAGATACTACTTTCTAAGTAACCCATGTTGCCTCAGTTTAATGATCTAAATCAAGTTTCTTCTCTTGAAAATGGCAAGAGTTAATTTAACTAAACAAAATCTTGTTTTACATTTTTTTGAAACCTTAATGCTTCAGAATCCAGCCATACACTGTAAGTGGATTCTGATCCTAAATGCCACCAGAGGAAAAAAACAATGACAATTTAGACTGTGGACAATTTGAGGAAGCTGCAGTTTTTTAATCTTCAGTGTAGTCTTTTGTATCAGAACATGGTAGCACAAAGTACAAAATAAAAATGTGGCTGGAGGAAGGACATCAGCCAAGGGGGAATTTTGAAAATTTCATTTAATTGTAAAGACTTTGAGCATATGGGTTGGAAAAAAAATGTAGGAAGTACTACTTCAAAAAGAATATGGTCCAAACTGAGCAGAAATGCCAGAAGTCTGCATTTTAGCAACAGTAATTGCCAGTCATTTGTCATAGTTTCCCTTATGTCAGTCAGCCTTTCTTGCCTGCAGAAATTGTAACACCAAATGTCTACTCCTCTTACCTAACATCTTTGAAGATATAGAAAAATAAACAGTCCTAAAGGACTATACAACTTCATTTATACACCAAGATGGTCACTGAGTGTGACAAACACTGCTAACAACATTTCAGGAAGGTGAGAGGCAATGTCCTCACTTAAGAACACGGTGTTAAGGAATACCAGAGCAATTTTCCAAGGAAAGGTTAGATTTAAACTACCATCATACATGAAAGCAAGGACTGATGAAAATCCAACACAGCAAAAAGCATGAGGAAAATGAAGCTGTTCAAGAGTTGCACAGGAGGGAGAAAACAGAACACATATACTTGATAGATCATAAGACTTCACAGATTTTTTTTTTTTTTTTAAGTGAGGGAAGTGAGGGAATACAGAACAGCACAATTCAGACACAGGAACGATTAATCCAAGATTAAGGAAAACTGTCTAAACAGTTTATCTCCCAGTAATAAGAAGGCGTCACAGTTTAGGAACCCCGTGAATGGAGCAATTGTTTAAACACAACGAAAAAATGCCGGCATCCAGTAGAGATGAAATGAGCATTTGAGTAAAATGAAGGAGCAATTTAAAAGCTTTTGAGAAAAATCAATAGAATGCCAGGGAAGAGCAGGCTTTTTGAGCATTGATGGGCCCCTAAAGCTCTTCATACATTGTTACTGAGTTTAGCAGCAGGGAAAAGAAAATTACACAGTTTGCAAGGGTAGGCGGGAATCAATACTGTAGTTAGTAAAGAGATGCTATTTCACATCTGAGTGGCCAGCGGCCTGCCTTCACCAGCCTGTCCTGATACCTGTTTGTTAACAAGTCACTAAGGGCTGAAAAACCAGATACTCTTCAGGGTTGACACAAAAAATAGGCACTTAATTTGCTCCTGTGTGCAAACTATTGGAAAAGGATGAACGCTGCAGATTAGCGGGTCAGCGTAATCCCACCTGATTCACTGTTTCAGGACTGAAGAGACCAAAGCACCTTTCTGTGGATATCAGGTAGAGTTTAAAAATTTCTACTAAGATAATAAATGATCCATAATAACAAGGACAGTGTTGTCAAAACAGAGTCATTAGCACACAAACAATATGACTTTTATATAACTGTTTACGACTTAAATCACACACAGAAATAAATCTACCACCCAGTAGGATGGAGACGCAAGAATTTTGGTGCAATTTAACCATACAATTGATCCCCAAATTTAAATGTTTTTTTCCCAATTTTTCAAACTGCCATCATTAATGATGTCGTCAATCAAACAGTTCCTCACTGTCCAGTGGATTTCCAGTTGTGCATTTCCCATAGCAGCACTGCTCAGGTTTGCTTCAAGACCTTTGTAACCAAAAAAACCCCAAAACCAAATACCACTGAAACCCAACCAAACACAGCTCTCCAAACCACAAGCCTCAAAACAAGCAAAAAAAAAAAATTAAAAAGCTGATGCAAATATAAAATCAAATATAGTGAGAGAGGAAGAAAAGGCAGAGGAAAAAAGAAAGTGCATAAAAGTATTTAGTGACATCTGGTATACGTATGGATTTAGAAACATGGAGTGTTTTGTCCAATAAATTAAGTGCCACAGCTTGTACAGTACATCCCCAGCCAGATGGGATGGACCTTTGTGTGACATCTCAGCTTCACAACCACACTCAATAACACAAGGAACAATGCCAACACTGGTTTGGGACTAACAGACACATCCTTGTGGACCAGAGGTGAGAAGCCTCTAACAACACCAAGATGACACTGTAATAAAAATAAATACTATGACTAGCCTCAAGCAATGGCAATTTCACAGGAAAAAAAAAAAATCAATATTTTTCAGTCCAAGTGATTTTTATACCAGAATATTAGTTTCTAGTTTGAGATTTCAAGAACACCTATCAGTTTCATTTGCTAGTTTTAGTTTGTCATAACTAAACTGGGAACTTCCCTTTTTAACACAACATCCACACCTCTATCCTGGTTTCTCTGTGACAGTCCAACAGTGTCTGTGCTGCTGGCTGGATGCCAGTTTAGAGCACTTACTCTAGCTGGACAGGGATGGAAACTACCTGCAAATGTAGCACTTTGACACCTGCAAATACCAGAAGGTGTTCAGTAATTGCTGTGCTGGTGTGACGCTGTAATCACCAAGCACAGTCACTCAAAAGTGGTCAAACAGGTATTAAAGGACACTGGGTGGGTCAACTGTATGTTTAAATGGACCTTCATTCCACACAGAACTTTCTGAATACAGATTCTTGTTCTAAATAGAGGTAAATGTTCCTCAGGCTGTCCAGAGGTTTCAGGAAAGGTTCGGTAGCTTCATTAATAGTATGCATAACCGTCAAACACCAAGTCAGTCAAACCTGAAGAGAGAACTTCTTTAAGGAAGTGTAGTACAGGATATCAAAATACTAATGTCCATGGGTAGGTTTAATTAGAATGCAGAATACTCACCTAGAATAAATAGCGCAAAGCAGAGAAAACTAAGACCTGCTCGAGGAAGGTAGATTAAAGAAAAGCCTGTCCCTTCCAACTATACACTGTGTTTTGCTGGATAGATCCCTCTCTCCCATCTTCCTTTTTAGTCCATCAACTTCCAGTAGCTTCCTGGTTGTAGTCCACCAGGTATCTTCTGTCCATCACTAACAGGGTTTATTTGCACTATTGCAATAAAGTCTCTTATTCCCCTTGGAAGTCTTCCTGCCTGTGTACTCACTGCCTGCTGTTTTGCTCATTGCCTGCATTCCTTGCCTACAAGTCCAGAGCTGCATCCTGGCTAAAAATGTCTAAATTATTTTAGGGAAGAAGCAGCCTTCCCCTCCACATCTGAAGGCTGCCGCCAGGATGCAAGGAGAATGCCAATAGTTTTGTTGCCCTTTTCCAATTGTTAAAAAGAAAATCCAGCACTCCCTCTCAATACTGGTGGTGACACAATGATTCTAATAATATTATCATTATATTGCATAAATCACAACTGTTAGGAACCAGCAAGATTAGACATCTTCTTTGCAGAAGCATTCAAAGCAAGCATTCAAACATTTCAAAGGTCCAAACATCCTTGATAAACATTCTCCTTAAGACAAAGGCTATAACTTGTCTGTTGGGAACATCACAAAAGCCACTGGAAATGAAGCACAAATGCAATGTTAACCTTATTCTGTCTACACACATATCCACATTTATCACATAAGCAAAAACCACGGCAAATGAACTATAATTTAAAATCAATAGGAATGCAAATGGGAGAACGTGGTTAGGAACAAAACAGGTAACAGGTATTTCCCACCTCTGCCTAGTATTTTTTTTATTATTATTTTTTTAAGATGCTATGCAAACACAGACCTGGCTGGGCCGCTTGCTTCTCAAACTTCATCTTTTCTTCTCTGGCTCTGTCCTCTGCATTTACAGGAATCCCAGAGTCATCCCGAGGAATTATCTTTCCATGGAAAGGGCACTTGAGAAAGAAAGGGAGGAGGAAGAAAAAAATCTCACAGTTTTTGAATAAAAAGAAAATGTTTACATTTTATTGAACATAGCTTAAAGGTGGAAAGTGGAACTGAGCAACAAAACTACACTTGACTCCCAGTCCTCTTTAAAAAGAATCAGAATCACATAAACATCATGTATTTAATACATTCAGAACCTCAAAGAAATAAGTTCTTTTCGAAACAAATACCCAATTTCAAGAGACCAGGTAGCACATCCTGTCAAGCCTGGAACTAGGGCACCAATGCTGCATTATATATTGTTGTTTATGCTATATCCCTATCCTATAACCATCTTGTTAAAAGTACTAAAGTGCATTCAGATCCTTGAATTTCAGATAATGCAGGAAGAACAGGGATACCAAAACAAAGTATTTAAGCAAAGTAGTTCTGCTCAATAATGCTCATGACTTGAGGCTGTGTAGAATTTAGCTTACATAGAACTTAATTTGTAAATAAAATTTCTTTGCCCCTCAAACATGTAAGTTTCTAGAAACAGTTAATATTAAATATGCCTCTGAGGAAAAAAATTCAGCAAAGAACTATCTGTGCCTTACCACCAGGTACTCATACATCAGAGTAAAAAATAACCAAATAACCTACAATGAATGCCAAAAAATTCTGAGAGTTCTTTAAATATTTAAAGCTTCTTTACTAAAGGATGTTTCCCTTATGAAGCACATATTAACAATAAACTTCACCAATGCAATGTTCTTCTACTCCCTTGAGCTATACATACAATGTGAAATAATTTTTTATGGATGTTTCAAGGAGATCTTTTCCATACAGCACAGACCTGGGAAGTTGTGTAACTTGGTGCCTACCTTAATCCGATCTTGTCTTTCACACAGAGTTCCACCAGGCATGGGTGCTCGGCATTTATGTTTCACTGGCTCAAACTTGCCAGCAAATGTTATATACCTGGTTTTTAACATTTCTGTTATTTCTTTATTTTCCACCTCTTCCTCTACTTCGCTGGGTGCCCAAAATCGATGCTCAGAGGTAAATCTGGGAAAACAACAAACAAAAATAATTCACATACAAAATTGTAAGAAAACACATAGAGAAGCCATTATCAACCTGTGCTAAACTCAAATGTGAAGGCAAAAGAAGCATTACTAGTGAATCAAAAAACCCTAGGAATCTACCAATCTTTCTTATGGCTCCTGTATTATGAAGATATTTTTAAAATACCACCAAAGCCTGTCTAGTATTGATTTCCTGTTTAACCTGCTAAGCTATTACAAGTCTTAGCTTTAGTTCATGATCTGACATCCAGAGTCAGTGATCCAATTTCCAGATTCAGTGAATAACTTTGTTAAGTACAGAATTACATTCTTCATAACAAAATACTTCTATGATTAAGCACAGAAGACACATCAGGGAGGAAACAGTTTGATCTTAATGTGTTTGATCTTATTCCTGATAGCTGGACTCCTGCGGCAGCAGAGAAACAGAACCTGAAATCAGAGGATGTTGCAATAAACTGAGACCAAGGAAAAGAGCAAATAATCAGCTGAGCCTTATACAGATTCTTTCTTCCAGGTTCTCCTACAGTGTCCATAAATCTGAGAAAATACCAGGTGTTCCTCTAGGAAATGAAGCTAATCCATTGAAAATTTATTTTAAAATTAAAGACCTTACCTACATTTGCAGAAATTATAGGCAAACAAAGATTTTCAACAGCATTCATATAATTTCATTTTAGCAACCCAAAGCTGCCAACAGTCTGTAGTGAAAAACAGGCAACCCCAGAGAGCAATTACCTCACTCATTTTAGATCCTAATCTTAGGAGGCAATGACTGTCCCTCTGATGGTAAATGTTCCCTTCTCTTAATCATGAAAAGAAATTAGGGTGACAGGCTTAAGTTTAGGTAACCAATTTTAAGATATCTGAACTTAACAACAATCCCACCCCAAATTTAAGGATATATGAAGAGGAAAAAAATACAGCTAAACTAAGGAAAAAAAATGCAGCCTGCATGTCTGTTGCTTATGACGAGCAAGATGGAGATACCTAGATGACAGATGTCTTGATAAAGACATAAAATTCCTAAAGGACACCTTACAATCCCTTTCTTCCACATAATTCTTTGACCCAATCAGTTCCAGAGTTATTTGAGAGGATTTTCTCTATCCATATCCAATTCCTCTCACTCACTAATATCCTCAGGTGTCATTCCTGCTTCTGAGACTTTGCTTTTTGTAGACTGCAGAGCCATATATACACTAACACTGGTTTCACTCATCACACCAGTCACAATCTGGCAAAGCACATAAGCCAATACTTGAAAGAATTACTTTTGAGGGCCTGAAAAGTTTTGATTAATTTTATCTAACCAAGTTTTCAGCAGGCAACAAGGGAAAAAAAAAGTAGAGGAAAATATCTGACAATAACAACCTACAATAATTTAATACAATAATACCTACAATAATTCAATACAATACAACCTACAATAATTTAAACCAGCTGCTGGTTTAAATGTAATAGTTGAGCATTTAAACTATGTAAAGAGGTTAGAACTAAGTTAAAAAGGGATTAAGGAAACTCTGAAACATCTCTTTGATTTGCCGTCATCAGAAAAATGTTCTACAAAATTCTTGTTAAGCAGACTGATTCTATCCAGTAATTTCTCCATCAAATACACCTCATCAGAGAAATGCTAACCTATTGTAAAGTACAAATAGCTTTCTTCTGGTAAATTAGGGGATAAAGGCAAAACAGTTTCAGTGGAGGCTAGTTCAACAATAAACACAACAATGTATTTCCACAGGTTTTGGTTAAGCAAAGTATTTTTAACTACACGCAAAATGCAAAATGTAGCAAACCCAAAAGCCCTGAGAGTCTTTCTAAAAAATCAGTATTGCTTCAGCCCAGTGTTTGAATGGTACAGCATTTTAGCTTCAGAAATTATGTGGCAAGACTGCACAATAGACAGTAAATGAAAGAATGGCATCAATTTCTTATTTGCTTAGTTTAATGCAATGCTGAAAGCAAGACTGACTGGCAGCTCTGTGTCACAAACTTGCAGCCACATGGAGGAGAAAGCATTCCTTAAAAAGGCACCATAAGGATTTTTACATGCATGGCAATCTTATAGAATCTCTTAGTAAAATTCTAGTGTCCTTTGGTGGTCTGAACTCCTCTCCCCCTCTAAATTATCAAATTACAGTTACATGAGAATGAAAAAGCATTTAAGAGTTGTGCATGTCAACCCTCCCAGCTGGAAAATAGCTCTATTTAAATAATAAAATAGTTCTATTTAATAATTTCTCTGTCTCCCTTCTCCTAAATAGGCATCCAACAAATGTCAAGAATATTAAAATTATGGTTTGCCCTATGTATCATTGCCCAGTATTTGGGAACTGAACTTAAAATAGCCTGATTCCTACAAATATAGTAATAAATATTACTGTTTACTACAAGCATATAACTTATTTTCTCCCAACACGACTTACAAGCAGGTAAGAGAAGAACAAAGCAGTGCAGTTCCCAAAGTTTTAGGATTTCTTATTTAAAGTTAAGCAACATTATAATCAGGCAGATACTTGTTTGAAAAAAATGGTGCATCTGACAAGTAAAATGTGTTTGGAAGATGGATCAGAAGAGGAACAGATAATCAACTAAAAGATGAAAAAGATCAACACCTCACTCACATTTAGAAGGTTCCTAATCCAGATAAATAACAGAGGCTTTAATGGCAATGACACAGCAATACATGAGGAGGAGAAGGAATTAAAGACAAGCAATGGTTAACTGAAATCTAAGGGAAAGCTCTTGGAGAACTGCTGCACTCTTTCAATGAATTTGTATCATCTTAATTTCTAATCTGACAGGAAGCTTACAAAAACATTGAATAAATACAAATTCTATTCCCAGATGCTTACAGAAATCCTGAAGCAAGTGCAAAATGAGCTAATTCAAACATCCTAGTCAATTCAGTGCTGTACCAGCTATTTTACTCTGCTCCTAAGAGTAACCTGATTTAATTTAAAGAGGAGGGTAGATGAGTTTGGAAGGTCCATGCTATCCAAAGTAAATCTGTTAAGCTGACATAGCAAACTCTACACAATTCAATACCGTGCAGCATACACTACATTCTGCACCTGCCCCTCTCAAAAAAACCAACAAAACTTCTTTAGAAAATCTTCCTGGTAGCTGTCAAAATCTTCATTTATTGTAAATGCTATGATTAAGTGCACTGCTAAATGAAATGGAAAGACTTTTCCCCTTCATATTTTAAAAATTCAAATTCCATATGCATCCCATACGTGTTGTCTATTTTTCAGTTTGCTTTTTTCTCCTAAGGATCTTACAGAGCCAGTATGGGTGCACACAGAAACGCTGAAGGAGTTGACCAATAACTACCTTAATTTTTCAGTAAGTCTATTTTATGCCTGGGGTCAATGTGTGCAGAGTTACTTAAATTATCTTTAGTTAGATTGGCACATCTGTAGTTATAGACTATACGGTTCAGAAGTGTGCCCTCTATTTTATTGGGAAGCATAAAAATAAAACAGTACAGCACGAGGCAGACAGGCAGTGAAATATGCTTCTGATTTCACTTATGACTTGAATACCTCATTTGCAATGTAAAGTAAGGCCTTACTACCTTTTTGGCATTATCACAGACAAATGCTTCTTAAAGCCCTGCTGAAAATCTTTACATAGGCTTTGAAGAGCCTATACCACATGAAATGGACTCCAAAGCCTGGAGTGACTGTGGTAAAGCACTTTTATGCATCAAAATGCAGCAGTTTTCGGTAATTTAAAAGATATTCAGCATTTTATGAAATCAGGTGCAAAGATTTGCTCTTGTTCCTTTCTGCCAACACTGTTTTAGCACTGTGATTACAGGCTGGGTTTTCTTTGTTTGTTTTGGTAAGAAAACAAACTAAGTTGAAGTAATACTGCTAAGAATATAACAGTTTAATTTGTAACCCAGCCAGTCAATGATTTTTGCCTTTTCCAAGGCAGGTATGGTATACACTGATACCAAAGTTCTGGTGGACTTAAACAATTCATACATAGAGGGAAGACTTTGCAACCCAACTTTCATTTAAAAATACTAAAAAGTGTTTTAAAAACTGACTGCTAGAAACAAATTCTGATGTCTACCTACCACCTTCTTCTTCCCAGCAGTGCTAAAGCTTTCCCTAAGTCAGTAATGCCTCATGAAACACAAAACCTCCCAGACAGCAATGGAAAGTGAAAGATTCAACTCCAAATCCTGTAACTGCCACCTTTCTCTTGTGTGACTGAATAAGCGTATCAGTTTCCCCAGCTACCAGTCTGTGAAGTCAGGAAAAACACTTCCCCAGCCCTTCTCCTACCTTGCCTGCTACTTATTTAGATCTTAAAGTCTCCAGCTCAGGGAATGTCTATCCCACACTTGGCAGAACCCTTTGCATAACAAGGTATCGGCTTAAATTGGAGTAACTGATGCCATGCTGCAAACATAAAAAGAGCAGAAAAGAAATGTGCTTTGAAGCATCAAAGGATATTTAATTAGTATCACATCTTCTCAAAACAAATAACATTTAAAGGTAGAATTTCTGACTTTGTTTATGGGTCCTACAACACAAGGTAAAGAAGAAAAGTAATTATCAAAAGAAATAGCAGTCACCCCACTGCATGACCTCTGAGTACAAGTACATCTATTTATTTGTTTAATTTGTCTTAAAAGAAAAAGAACATTACTTGAGAATCTTCCCAGCACCCGGCTGATCCTCTCCCCAGTAGTGAAGATCTAATCCGAAAGGCATGAGGGGCGCTTTAGCTCTTTCTTCTAGTTTTCTTCTTTTACTGTCAGAATCTTCCAAGTTTGCTGTCTCAGAAGTTGCAGATTCACTGGAGAAAATTGATGAGAAGTCAATAGAGAACATAAATAACCACAACTTTTTCTTTTTTTTCTGCTTTCCTTAGATTTTTTTAGACCAACACTAATATTACCTTACATGTACAATTACAACTACTTTTACAATGTTGCCCTTTTTTTTTTAAAGGAAGACTGTATGACATGACACCATACACTCTCTATGCAGGTCACTGTGCTGGCTAACACATATCACACTGGGAGGGCAGAAGCCCAGAGATCTGAAGGGGCAGCAGTGGATCATGCATGATGTACTTCCACAGGAGCCACAGATGTGCTACTGAAAATTTCAGATTAATTCCAGTTTGCTAGGTTTTGGGGGATTTCCTGGCCCATGCAGAAGTATGTTTCCAGGAACATGCCACTAAGAGATGACTCCAGCCTTATCCTCAAATCACAGCCAAATGCCAGGCAAGGCTGGAGTTTCACCAAACTGAACAGGATTGATAACAAATATATCTTTGGAAGCAATATAACATCTCCAGGCAGCACTGACATCATAATCACTGGGAACAAAGAGATGTTGAAACTACTTGCTAACTGTAATTAGGATACATCCTGTTTAGCTGCAAACAAAATTTACCAGAAAAAAATGACATGAGGAATGTTGTTAGCAAAGAAGGAAACAGTGTAGTTCCATAAAGACTATTCAAACCAAATAAGACCTATATTAACTGAACAGTGAAAGATTCCTTAAGATCCTGGTGCAATCACCAACAAAATCCCAAACATTAAGCAATGAACGTAACTTCAAAATGAGACCAAGTCAGCCTTGTCAGCCTGCCTGGTGCGTGCGTGCTGTTCTGTGTGCTGTCATGACTAACAAACACAAGAGCAAGAGTCTGTACAAGAACTAAAACAAAGATGACCTGGCACGAGGAGATGGTAACTTTGGCAGTTTGTCTCTAATAAGTTTCAGTGTGGCAGCTGCACAGGTTGGATCAAGTTCATCCTCATTCCCTTTGAGCTGAGTGCGGGAGCTCAGCGGAGCTGTTCCTGTTGATGCCTTTGCCACTGGGGCTTTTGGAGGTGATTTGGGTTCAAGCCCTGCAAAAAAACCTTGATGTTTAGGAGTGGTTTACTTCTCCCACCCTCACAGTCCCACCCAAACAGCTCAGAGTGGTGATTATGTCTTCCTTCTTTCAGTTTATGTGAGACATCAATCCCACTCAGAGTGAAATAGAATTATTTAGAGAACATTTGTCTTTCACAGATACTAAACCACACAATTTGCCAGGAGAAAATACCTAAGTGCTGGTAGAAGAAGGAAGTACACCCAGAGAGTCTGCCCAAGAGACAGGAAATGCCTGAGCTACACCTGTGGAAAAAGCCCTATGGAAGCAAGTACCAGAAACTGATGTTCAGCACGAGCAGCTCAGTGGTGGGATAACTTTAATTACTTTTTACAGCCAGACTGGAGCCTCAGCATGGACTGTAAGGATGCAATCAGATAGGCTGAACAGTTAGACAGCACCTGCCTCTACTTGTTGGGCTGGAGGAGTAACTCCATTAGCCCGTAGTAGCAACAAGAACGCATCAGCCAATGACAGCTAGAATTGGAAGGACATGATCCCTCACACTAATGTGATCTGTCCCCTCAGAAAGCCTTTTTAGAAAATTATTTATTGAAATGCAAAGTCGCATCTCTCAAAAAAGATCCCTAAATTTTATACAAGAAGTCATAGTTTCACAAACCTAAAATTTTCAGCAAATTATCGGAGCCTTCTCATGAAAAGTAACAAAAGTTTATCTAACATGTTTTGGCTATTACTTAATTGTAACTTTCAGTCTTTTGCTCAGTTCTAACTAGCCCTGAAGCTGCATTCAGAAATATTCTTGCTCTGTTAGTCATTAAATGTCTCATAATATATTAAGTTGAAAAGGAAAAGCTAATGTCGTATCTGTGACCAGCCATCTGAGTAGGAAATTGCAAAACCATAGCAAGAGTTAGGCTTGCTACACAAAGTATTTTTATTTAACAGAATAATGTATTTTCCATGAAAAAAATTAGAACAATTTGCTGTGACCCATCTTAGCACCCTATAAGGTCTCCCAATTCATTTTGATCTTGATTTGTTTGCATTACTCATTCTCTTTAACCCATGGTGTGCAACTGCACGGATGGCACCAGCCAGAGGCCAAGATGCTGAGGTGGCAACCTTTGAGATCCATCCCCTAGGAACACATTTTCCAAATACCTAGATCAAGAGCTGAGTCCTTGTGCAGGGAATGATATTCAAACCTGTTTTCCAAAGCTCCAAGCTCAGGGCACTGAGAAGGACACCTGTAATTCCTGGACAGCCTCTCTCCAGAGACAGCCACAATCCTAATTCAAAATTCAGAGTCCATCCTGCTGCTGGCTGGTGGTGCTGCTGAGCACATCTGGCACTGCTGCTCCCCTACTCACCCTTGCCCACACCACACACTAACAAAAGCTATGAACACACTACATTCTCTAAAGTCAACAAGCCTTTAAAGAACATTATCCAAAAAAAACCCTCAAATAAACAAAAAACCCACCCGAAACCCCCAAAACCATTTAAAGGACTAGTCTCTGCACTGGAGATCAGTCTTAATATTACCAGAAGGACCAGGAATAAAGAAAATGGATCTAAGCAGATAAATATCTAGGTTAAATAGCAAAAGAAATTAATTAATTACACTTCTTAGGCTGTGGACTTGTTGTTCAAGAGGGAGAATGGTGCCTCCACAAAAATGTGCTTTTAAACAGCACTTCAGAGACATAATAATGCACAACTTTTGAATTTATGTCTCTGGAAAGGAGGCAGGGCAGGGCTCCATCTCAGAAAGAAAATGCCTTTCTCAGGTGCTTTTATCAAAGTGAAACTGAATTAACCAAAAACATTGTTGTAACCACACTTTAGAATTATCAGTATTTGGAGAAGTAAACTTCTTTTAATGACAGGAACAGTTGCAAACAGGGCCTTTGGCACGAACAAGGTTAACTGAGAATATGTAATAGACTATCTGTAATGTAGAATTGCTTAGACTGTATTTAGCATTTAAACTTTCTTTTTTTTTTTTTTTTTTTTTTTTGGACCCTTTCTGAAAAGCATTGTTTAAAGCAAATGTTTTGAGAGCACCTCTATGTGTACAATTTACAACTAGTGAAAAAAAGTCAGAAGATAGCAGGCTTGTGCCACTCACCACACCTCTCATCTTCAGAGAAATATGTGCATATGTATTAAAAGTTCTCAGAAAACCCTATTTATTTCCAGTTTTTTTCCTATGATGTTTACAGGAAGCATGACTTTTTGTTCTCAACACTGATTTTGTTCAGGAGGAGAGGAACAGCAGAGACAAGCAGTCAGCAACACATAGGAAAGGCAAGAGAGATAAATGGACAATGTGACATTTAGACAGATAAAAATCACATCTGGAAGATCAATATAGGAATTCCTAAGAGTTACAAGAACAAAGTATTTTCTCATTGATTTCTTATTTTAAACTATTAACAGAAAAATAGCTAGAAGTAGATACACTGACATCAGTAACATCACCTCCACTGTGGAGTTTTTAAATAGTATTTATGAATTAAAGTAGTTTTTGCTAACAAGATAAAGATAAGAGTGACCAGGCAGACAGCCCCAGTCGAATGGTGTCCAATGTCAGGGTTGGTTTGCTTTGTTTTGGTTTTAAAAATAGACGGGATTAGGTACAGTTTTAAAAGAAAAAATTCCTCTTCAGAATTCTGCTGTTCTGTGTGGTTTATTTAACAAGTACAGTATTGGGTTCAAATTGTGCCAATAGCAGCTCTGAGAAAGAATCATAAAAGTGTTTAAATCCCTCTTTTTGTTTAAATTGACCAAATGGCACCTATTGCCTGAAGCAATAAAGTAGCCCGTGTTCACAAGATAAATCAATAGAAGGAAAGAGAGAGGCTGGGGTTTCAGCTGAAGTTAGGCTGCTGAATGCTGACATTATTGATTTTAGCTAGTTCAGCTGGCCTTGTAATTAAAATGTAAATTTGAGAAAGAGATTATGTCCTGACAGAAATGGTGGGATTAAGGGAAGATAAAAGCCCCTCAGTGAAAATTCAGAGAAAAAGCAAGCCCAGGTTTCCTCAGCTGTGTGGATTTAGACGAAATCAAGCTACTTCAGATTCACTGAAGTTTAATTGAAAAAACGGAGATAGAATATAAACAAGTATTAGGGACTTCACCTTTCCTGAAAAAAAACCCGTAATATTTTCTGCTCCCCATTTGTTGAATCTTAGTCAAGCCAAGGGTATGTGATCTATATTAGTACAGACACTGTCCCAGATTGTCAGGAAAATCCAGCAGTTCAGGTACAAGATTTCCCCACTTACTCTACTGTGCTCACAATGAAAATGCCTGCTGGTATTTTACTCAGGAAGCACAATAAGCTTTGGACTTTGCAAAGCTTCCCAGTGCCTTTGAATGTAGCTGTACTCATTTATGTGAAATCTTGGAATTCTCATTTGGAAATTCAGATTAAAGAAAAAAGAGAATTATTGTAGTTAACCCGAAGAGTCCACTAATATTACATGAACACTTAGTTTGGCTGACTGGAATTACAGAGCATGTTGTTATACTGTTACCTCTCATTAATGAACCCTACTTATTACTGCTTTTACAATCATAGTAAAGAATCAGAAAAAACTCAAATATACAGTGTTTATATCAAGCCCCTTCTATACACCCTGACTTCTTGAGCTTCTTTCTTATGATTTTGCATCCCTTGGCCATTACATAGATTCTCTGAGGGATACTGCTGTGGCAAACTAAAAGTGTACCAACATCTTGTGCAGTGAGTATTTATTTAGAAGTACTTTAACAGAAATCGAGTATATCTCACATCCTGTTCGATTTTTTGGGAACCTTATTTACATAGAAGGACCTCTCCTGAGAATGAGGAAAGTTTCCATGATCAGCTGAGCAGGATGAATCAGAAAAAATATCTACAGTTAATACTTCTACATGGATGTTGAGGTATTTTGTTGGAAGGGAAAATCACGGCTTTTTCAAAAATGTGAAAAGTTAATCTTCATTCCAAATACTGCATGACAGTTTTACTCATTTATTGTCCTAACTGTAGCTAGGTCTCTGTAGGTTCAAGCTGTGCTAAAGGAGGTTCAGGTTGGATATTAGGAAATATTTCCTCAATGAAAAGAGCAGTCAAATACTGGAGGAGGCTCCCTGGGGAAGTGCTGGGGTCACCATACCTGAAAGTATTAAAAAATGAGTAGATTTGACAACTCTGTGGCCATGGTGGTACTCAGTCAAAGGTTGGACTTGATGATTTTAGAGGTGTTTTCCAATCTTAACGATGATTCTGTGATTCCGTATAGGACTTGTGTTAGTGCATATACAGGTATATCAAAACACAGTAGTACAACAAGGCAATCTCATTTGTAAACTCATCATTAAATACTTCTAGAGTTTTATATCCTAAGAAAAATGGAGACCGCACACACATTTGATTACAGAAATTCTGGTTTGGGTTTTTAACTTCAATGCTGAATATTAAATCAGCACATGCTATTTACACCATGTAACAACTACATCTGATTTTTTCAAAGGATTCATAGCAATAGTAATAGAAAACTTATCCTAGATACTAGACTTGTCAGGCTGAGAAACACAACTGTTACTTGCATTTTCCAAATTTAGGAAAAAGGAACCCAAATTTCAAAGAGGTAAATAAGTAATTCTGTCCAACATTCCCCCTGTAAAACATGATACGTTTTTTCCTCTTAGAGAAGTCTGGTGAAAGCCTTACTTAGCTTAGACAGTGTAGTTCAAGTCTCAAATTCCGCCCCTGACAATGGTGCTTCATGCACTCTGGACTGTGCAGGTTCGCTTCTGCTGCGGTCTCCACCAAGCTATTTCTCCACATCCTTCACATGCAGGGAGAATCCCCTCAGAAGTTCCTGATAAATCAAACTTGACTGAAAAGCTAGACCCAGGCAAACTGAGAATTCACTGCAGTAAGGAAGGAAAATGCTTAGGTATACCTTTTAATTGCCATCTAGCCAGCACATGAGTGTCTGTTTAAGGATTCAACACCAGCTACTTAACACACAGAAAAGTATGACTGAGATACCATCAGATTAGGAAGGGCAGTCTGGGGACATCTAACCCAAAAAAGCACATCACACTGTGAGGAAAACAGGGAAGAATTTCAGAAATGGAAAGAACTAACCCTTGGGATTTTAGAAGTGTAGTTCTGATTTTCATATGAATGAAATCTCAAGCAGGCTCTAAGAAGCAATGTGAACTAGTAAAGTAGCTATCAGAGACCTAAAAACATTCATCTTAAGGCTCAAATACCAGAGAAATAATCTTATTAACCAGAGTAGAAATAATGGTTTGTGACTGCACAGTCATTCCTAACGTAATTTTGGATAAAGATGAAACTTGATAACCAACAGACTGCTTCCATGCTAATAGTCTCAAGTCAGACTGTTTCCTCATGTCACCTTGTAAAACAGCAATAGCACTCCCCTGTCCTCAAAGCATTTCTGCATGAGTAAGTAATGCTTGCATTAAAACACAGACAAGAACTACCAACTAAAGTGGGTGCTTTGAACTAGAGCTGAGAATTGTTCCATTTTCCACATTGTTCCATGTGGAAAAGCACATCCCTCAAAACAAATCACTTCCCATGTGGTTCAGAGCTCAGCTGCAAGCCAGGCCAAGATCACCAAGGGCAGGAAAAATATCTCATCCTTTGGCATCAGCCAAAAATTCTGTTCTATGGGACAAGAACAATGTCAGGGGCTGCACAGTTCCATCCCTTACCTCATCCACCCTAAGACTTTATGCCAATGGAACCAACAGCTGACCAGCAAAGGCTGGAATGTGGAAATTCTCCAGTGGAAACAAGTCTTTATTTCTCCCTGAAGTTTTCCTTTAAATGAATAATGGCTCCATTTTCCAGGGCTTAGCAATACCAGTCATACAAGGGCAGGTGGCTTCAGCAACATCAGTGCCCAGTGATGAGGTGCAAGCAACCGCATGAAAATTATTTTCAGTGTTGTGTCTTTCTCAGCCAAATATTCCTCCTTACCACCACAGTGTATTTTAAATGACCCTATGGTCCCACAGGAGGGCTGGCCTCTTGTCAGCTGCAGAGATCAGATGAAAGTATAAATAAGGATTATACAAATGGGAAGTCATTAAAATTCTGGTAATGCTAATTTGGCATGACACCTCTAATGGGTTATATCTTCACACTTCAATTATCTAATCACCTAAATTCTTTTAACAAATTTACATTTCATTTTATACATCAAGATTCAAATTGACTTGTTCAATTCTACCTCCACCTAAACTGCACCCATGCTCAATTCAACTTCTGTATTTAATATCATCACCACTTTTGAGACAGTAGTTATAAAGCACATAAACACACAGATAATACAACTGCATGTGTCTATATACTTATGCATAGAACTTGTCTTTCTCTCTAAATAATTTCTCTTTTTTAACAAGTTTTTCAGCTCTCAGGAGAACCTCAGAATTTACCTTATTGGTAGGACACATATTTGTGAGAGAAGTGAAAGGGAATAAAGTGACATTTAAATCAATACTTTACATGTCACATTTCAATCCATTTCCACAGTCGTATTTTACAGCTTTGTTTTCTGGTTTACTGCAGCAAGTCAATCTTGTTTGTTCAGGAAAAGTAAAAACGGAAAGAAAAAAGAAGCTTTTAACCATTCACATCTTCCATGTAACACTGGGATTTTATTTTACATGGAAGGTTTAATGTTCCAGTTAGAACATTCCACTCATGCAGACTTTCATTTTCTAAGCTGTGATTTTCAGGAATTCTGAGTTATTGTCAGACCACTTCCTAAACTGGGAACCTACACAATAGCTTTAAATGGCAGTAAGTAAAGTTGACTGTCTTCAGAAGCATCAGGAAGGCTTAATATCTTTCAAAACATTATTTTTAACAAACACATCAGATAAAGAATAGCCAAGTGGTACCATTAGCTCCTACATAACCACAGGTCTAAAAAATGAGAAAGAGGTTTTGTTTTCTGATTGATTGACTTCTACACTGTAATGTTTTCCTATCACCAATAGTTTAAATACAAATTGGGAATTTCTTAATCCATTTTATATAGATTTTTAAAATATCCCTGAGTAGATAGCAGGCTGCTTCTTTTATCCTTTCCTATAAGAAGGAATTCAAATTACAGCCAAGTGTTGTGTTAGTGTGATACAAAGGATGGTAAAACTCTTTATTTTTAAAAAATGTGTGTCCATGAGGAAGATAGGATAAAAAGGAAGAGGTGAATACGTTTCACTTCCAGTGGAAGCTGGCAAGTATAAACTGAACTTTTGCATGTTAGGATTACTTAGGCTGATGCTAAAGATATGAAAATCTATGCAGCTCCAGGTGGTAGCTGCAGCCTGACTTTTATGAGGTAAACTGCAGAAATGGGAAAAATAAGCATCAACGGGATTGAAAAAGCCACAGCACAGCACCAGCCTTACACAAATACTCATAGGAGCAAGACACTTCTTACAGGTTTTTAACTTGAAGCTTTTTGATGGCAGCTACCCTTCTTTAGAATGTACTGAAATCTTGGGAGTCCTCAAACATACAGAGTTACACAAGAGGTAAAGCTGCAGACTTACTAAGCAAGAGGTACAAAGGACAAGGAGCAATGCACTGAAGTTGAATTAAGATGAACTTTCCTCAGTAACACCACTCTCAACTTCACAAGAACACATATAACATGTATAACTTCATTTAAAAATTACCTGCTTTTAATAAGAATACAAAAATTATAGTTTGTCATCTAGTACGTGCTCTGTGGCTGTAATTCTGCACTTGAAGGCTGAGCTGCATTTAACATCTTCTGACAGCAATACCTAAACAAAAAGAATCACCCTGCAGAGCTCTAAGTTGGCCATTCTATGTGAGGAAGTGGCTGTGCGTATCCAGCTGCGGGTGATGGAACAACACCTTATCCCAGCTCACCAGACTGGCACCAGTATTCGTAATATTCAGGCTCATTGCCAACTTTACTTTGCAATCCCTCCACTCCCAGCATGTGTTCTGCACACTTACAAGCAACACAGGGTGCTGCTCCTGCCTCTGAACTCCTGTGGAAGACGATGGAATGAAATAAGCTGCTCATCTCAGTTGCTCTTGCTCCTAGAAGTATTTGTTTATCCAGAGCCAATCAGTGCTCCGGTGTCCATGTAATGACTTCCTCAGAGCAGGCAGAGATTACCCACACCACTGATCACTTTATTACTTCAGAACGGCTGTTTATTTACCTTAGTGCAGCAGTAACATGCAGGGATAAAGCTTGTCACAGCTGGGCAAACTCACCATATTCCTTACGCAGGTGGTCTGGAATGTGGGGCTCATAACCTTCCTTCTCAGGGACCTCCACAAACTCATCTTCATCCTCATCGTCATCATCATCATCATCTGAGGCTTTCATCTACAGAGATATTTTTGTTGGGGTTATTTTCTCTTCATATTAATGTGAAGACTGTTTTTCATTTCCCTTCACATTGAAAATATTTTTCAGACATCCTGATAGCCCTACTGAGAGTTCTCTATGTCAAAAGTATTTCCCTAAATATGTATTTAATCTTTATCTAAGATTAGGCCTTAACATTTTATCTGCTTAATATTTTATCTCCAAAGCCATACTCTATCCTAAGGGCTTCTTTAAAGCCCCTTTTATCCATTAGAACACATGTAGTTGGTGAACTCTGAGAAAGTGTGAAGCTATAAAATAAGACAAAAAAAAAAATCTTAAAATACTCCGCCCACCCCAACAACATCAAGATTTTGACTTAATGAACAAATTACAGTCTTACCTCTTCTCATTTTGGATGATTTTATTCATTTAGCAGCACCCAAATAATCCATGGCATTTTAAATGGTATCACAAATTGTTTAAGAGCTCAAAACCAGAGCAGGCAAACAGAAGGGAAAGCTAATAGTGGGCAAGATAATAGTGACCCAAATAAGAATATTCAGATCTGTATACTACAGTGGTTCAGTGTGTTTCTGCACAACAGCACGAAGAATTATTTAATACTTTCATTTCTTAACTGATTTGGTACATGTCAACCATTTATGTCATCAGACAGCACATCTCTGGTTAAGATCAACGAAACAGGACTTTCTTAAATGTGCACTTGGTCTGTCTTGCAGTCTGAAATTGAGGATCTATGACTAGGTGAAAAAACAAGAAATGGAGTTTCAACTAACCAGTGTAAATCATCCACGTAAGTGGCTTTCTATATACAATTCTAGCTAGCAACGGCTGTAAATGTGCCATTAAATCTATACTTTTTCTAAGCTTGTTCCATAGCTGAAAATTATTTTTATTTCTAAATTGCACATAAGCTAAAAGAATCTGTGTCACCAGACATAGCCTGTACTATTGGAGCTTTAAAAAAGCAAATGTCAACTACCCTAAAAAGGCAACAATGATGGAGACTTTAAGCTTTATTTTCTTTGCCCATGTTCAGTCATCTCATTCCCAACAACATAATTTACACTTAATTGTATGTTTACCACGTGCTTTTACAAGGAAATAGTAAGAGGTATCCACTAAATCCAACCTTAGCACAGGCGATCACTATCTCCACTTCATTGCAGCAACCCAAAGCAATGATAAGGAATAGCATAATTTTCACCACTTTCAGCTGTGTTCTTTACTTCTATTAGTGCACCTGGCTTCTGTTAATATTCATGCCAACTACTTATTGTTACAAGCACCAGAGGATACTGCAGGTTTTGCCTGCAGCAGAATTTTCCCAATTTAATTCACTACTCTAATCTTGTGTCACAGCTGAGTTCCTTTAAATCATACATATACTCTGAAGCCAAAAATCTAGCAAATAGTCTTGGATTATTAAATGTAGTTTAAAAATTAAATAATATTTTTTTAAAAAAATCAATATTTCTTTCTGGCCACAATTAATTGTTAGCTGTATTAATTCCTAACAAAGAACATTAATTGATATTTATACACAGATACACATTAACACATAATGAACGAGTGGCACAAGTTAGAAGTAAGATGCCTCCCCTTTTTTCAAAAGTTACTTTCATCTAAGAAAGCTGCAGTTCCAGTGAAAATGAAGAGAAAGAAACCAGATTTACTGTCCTGATGACAAGAGCTGATTTACTATTGCATTCTTACTAGGGAGCACCTAATTAGTCTTCATTTTAAAATAAAGTCTCCGGGCAATCATGTTTGAGAGAACACTGCTGCCAGAGACAAGTAAGGACCCAGTGCAGCCCCTCAAGAGCTGCCAAGGACCTGCAGGTGGATCCTGCACCTTTGGTTTACTTTTTGTTTACCACTGCAATAATTTTTCCTGATCTAAAGGAAAGCAGCAATTCAGGCCATACCTGGCTGAGCCAAGACAGATGCACACTGAGCCTGACCTCCTCAGCAAAAACCAAAGTAGAGTTACAATCAAAGAAAGAATCAAATGTTTCCCCACTAATCACAAACTCCCAATGCCACTAGACTTGAAAGCAGAACATCTGTTTGAAAACTACAGCTGTTAGAAGACATTCCTAATGGCCCTTAGAAAGAAAAAAAAAAAAAATCCTGTTCTCTACAGCACATCTGAAGAAGGCTAGAGATTGAAGAGAAGTTAGTTGGTTTGTATTTTGGTTTTGAAATTCTGCTGGTGTTGTCATTCCTTTTTCATCTCTTAGGGACAATTTAAATTTAAAAGTAACCACCAGCCAATAACCTCCAATACTTCTCCAGCTACAAGCAGGACATCATCATAATTCTCATACTTAGGTTCCATTTCTTACCTAGCTATTAAAAAAAGATTTCACCAAGATAAAACTTGTCATAGATTATCTTAGTCTACAACTTTGTGCCCTAATGTACAAACTGACTAACTTTCACATCATAAAACAGGGCAAGTAAATTCAGTGTGTTTCCTTAGTTTTTACTCAGTCTGTAAACAAATAAACAGCAACAGGTTTAAGGAACAGAGAAATAGTGTAAAACCAGCAAGAAGAAAAAACTCAGACGAGCTTTATCACTTAACTTAAGTTTCCAGATTATACCCAAATTGGCAGAGTTGCAATACCAGTACTCCCTTGCATGTCATATCTGAGAGGACTAGAGGGAAAGCAGAGTACTATCTTTAATTGAAATTTCACCTAATTTGTTCATATCACTCGAGGCACATATCTCTCTGTATGGTAATATACTAAAATTCAGGGGACTTCACTGAATCCTCCACTTGAAAACTGCACTGGAAGCAACTTTGCTGTATTGCCTGCATGATCTAAAACTTCAAAGCACGTGAAAAGCCTGACAGAGAAAAGGCATAATCAGATGCAAATTCACTTTGTTTAGGTACAATCCATGAACTGTGCATTCGAGTACTATAGAAAACATTAATCATAGGAAACTGTAATTTTTGTTATCAGTCTAACACTAATCAAAAGGGAAACCTGTCACTACCGCTGACCTGTGAAACGTCCCAATTATACTCTTCAGAAATGACAGGAGCACTTAACTTCCTCACTGAGTAAATGACGACAATCAATCAAGTTTGAATAACAATGAGCCACGGAGCTGAAAATTATTTTTTGTATAGAATCTACCCAGGAATTTATGAAAGGTGAAAAGCAACCCAAGGTTTTAGGGGCATTATGGCTTTCAGCTAGTGCAGCACATATCAAACACTAAACAGAATTTATGTGTTTTAATTTTCTAAAAGGTAGATGTGGACTTGGTGCTACAATGCATAACATATAATGCCAGATTTTAAATATGAGGGTCATTTTCATAAAATATTATGCGTATTGTTCACACCCTTGAATTTCCCTGGGGTCTTCTATTAAATTTAGATTTCCTGTAAAAAAATTAACTGCTTAGCCAACTATCAGGAATTAAGCCTCTTTTCTCTTCAAACAGGCATAAAGTCTTTATCTTGATAAAATCCTCAACAAGATAAATAAGGTATCTTTTTACTTTAAAATATTAAAGTTGTCACTCTTGGAAATTCAGGAAGTTGCACAGTAATAGCAGGTAGTTATGTCTCAATTTACTTCATTCCAGCGGTACTTTATCAGAATCATCCTATTCATGTTGGTTTGTTCCATTTCCTTGCTAGAGAAAGCGGGAGGGCTCATGGGCAACATCCATAGTTTAAAAAGTATGTTTTATTTTTTCAAAAGTTCCACTTTTCAAGCATGAAGACTGCCCAAAAGCAACTTCTACAGATGTAGTAGGAAAGCTTAACTACCTCCTCTCTATATTTCCACTAAAGGTAAAAATTTTTTAGTCAATTAAAAAAATTAAATTAAACAATCTACCATTAAATCAGAAGAAATAAATTTTTAAGACAATAGTTTTAAGTGGCCAATTAAGTAAATTATAATCCTTTTAGGAATGAGGGGTTAGGATACTTGCAACCATAGAAAAGGAGACTAAGATAAAAACAAGCAATATGAAATTTCTAGTGTGTCATGTCTGAAGGGAAGTATAAGAGTAAGTGATAAATACCATAATGCAAAGCTTTTCTTGTAGTGTACAAGATTAAATACCTTGAAGATAGGGAGTCACACAACTGCTTGTTCCTCAATCACCTGTCAAAGAATGTGAGAAAAAAGCTCCTGGTTTCAAATCCATTCTAATTATCAGGTGATATGAGGAAACTCACTCTCAGAGTCTTATCAGAAATGGAGAGTGAACAATTCCCCCTATAGTTTTCTCTGTCACTAGAGAATGGTCCACCTGAAGGGAGACCAGATCCCCAGAATCAGAGGCTGCTTGCACCATCACTGCTCTTCAAGTTCCACGGGGAAGGGAATTTTTAGCCCATTAATTTGCTCTAAAAGGCTGATATTTATTTTTTGTATTTATTTATCTAAGTCACACAATGATGTGTTTGCAAAACTATGTATTGGTTGTTTCTCACTGACTAGATATCTATATTCCTGTGAGAAGAAATGGTATTTAGCTAGGCATTTTTCAGACACTTGAGCTGAACTTACATATGAGAATATGGTTTAAAAAAAGACAGAAAACATATATGCATTATTTTCACTGAAATTAGTTGGAACATCTTCACAATTCTCCTGATTTTTCACTAAAAACTTAAAATTGTGCTGACTATTCCAACTAGACAAGTGCAATCAAACCATTTCCTCCCTAACTCATTAAAAAAAAAAACTTGAAGAAACAGATGTTTCCTCATTACTCTGCATTATCAAAAAAAAAACCTGGAAAAAACACTAGATGCCAGTAGAAATGCAATTGTTTCTTTTACTTTGCAGTTGATGCTCTAACAGCCTCCATCTGTTAGTGCAGCTCAGTGCAACCAGAGCCACAGTTAAAGGCCTTGTTCATGCATCCCAACCAGTAATAAATGTAAAAAAAAGCCTCCACACACCACACAACACTTGGAAAGATGTGGAGAAAAGCCCTTGATCCTTTTCTCACTTTTATACAAATTGACTGCTACATTCTGTTAAGAGGATTTAAAAACCTGAGTCTCTGCAATTATAATTAAAGCAAGCAATAAAATTACTGAAATATACAATGCAATCGGTTTATAGGACTAGATGTACAGCCACTGCTAATTATTTTAGAAAAAGAAGGAAGAGAAAAGATAGCACATGAAGAAGTCATATCTACTTACTAAAACACCACTTGCAAACTACAGCTGGGACCATTAAATAAATTTTGCATGGTCTAATTAACTTGGTTTGCAATCTCAATTACTTTTCACCCAAGAAATCACTTTTGTTCAGTTTTATGCGTGCCTGTTTCCCTTTTCTAAAAAAAAATGATGTAAGGCATCCTCAGACAAGTGAACTCTAAACTTCATTTGTCTTTCTGCAGGCTTGATGGCTATGCATTTAAAAACCCATTCTATCTTATAAACTAAAAATTAAATGTACTCAGCTGTGATGGTCGTCATTGCATCTGCTATTTATATGCTAATACCCTCACTGAAAGATCTTGCAAATTATTCCACCATGCCAATATCTCATGTGCATCTACTCAAAGCCAACTAAATATTTTTCTAGAAGATTTTGGTTAGGGTACCAGAATATTTATTGCTGTAGAACCTAGTTAGAGGGGCAACCTTAAGCACATGCATTTTTTTATTCAACTGCAACACAAAACATACTTCAGTCATGTTAAAGGAAATTTGGATATATTTCATGTAAGAAAACAGTGGGGAAAAAATCTTCAGTGCCAGTAATAGAAACTGAATAGTCAAACAGTGTATCTTTAATGTAAAGATGTGTTCCTCCTTTGCCATTCTTTTATATCATCCAACACAGAGTGACATGGAAATAAATGTTGGCATTTGGACAGATTTTAGAACCACGCTTGAGTTTTCTCATGTGCAACACAAGGAAAACACAAAGTACTAACAGAGCTGTATTTATAAGAACCTCCCACACACCCTCCCTCCCCTTCACTTTGTGAGATGAACATAAATTCAAACCCCGATGACTGCAAATTAGATATGTGGTCCAGGCAAAGCACATTTTATGTTCACCCGTAAAAGTATCACCATTCATTCAATGTGTAGTTGCTCAACAGCACATAAGCATCTTGGCCAGGCTGACTTTTATTTAGGAATGCACTTTTCACATTATTTCCTAATTTCTAGGAGTTAGTAAAAATGGTTAAAGGGTTCCAGCCCAACACTTAGCCAAAGTACACAGGAGAATGAGAACTCTTTGCTCCAAATTACTTTAGCAATATAACAAATACCTGATGAACCAGTTTTTCCATAAAGCAAGGGTCTGTGAGGATTCTCTCAGGCCTGGAGGGGCAAGCTCAAAAACCAGTTTAAAAGACTCTGCATCCTCATGAATCATTTCAGAAAAAGTTGCTATGTCCAATAGACCCAGCACATCATTGTGTGCCTTCACAGGACGCTTTCAGAGGACAGCAAAAAAAAGGCATTCTAGAAAACTGGTACATTGGACAAAATTATTACCTCAGGAAGATATTGTAAGGCAAGTTTAGTATTTCTTTAGCAATAACCACTCAAGATGTGCCCTCAGATGTATTTTCATACTTCACTACTTGAGCTCCTACCATCCACCAAAATCGACAGAATGTGGTTGCATAAATAATTTTAATCCTTAAGTAGGTACATCAAAAAGGCCAACTTCTCTTGCACAATCCACATTTTCCATAAAATAAGTACCACGTTCTGGGGAGATGTAGCAGTTTTGGTTAAACTAGTAAAGGTTTTCAAGCCTAACAATAACGGGTAAATATACATCTCAATAAATAAACCTAAGTTATTACAGACAAGTAAACAAATTATTCTATGCAAGATACACATAACCTTACATATATTTCTGACTGTGGATTTCAGGTACAAAGATACCTTAGATGTGAATATATTTATTTCATACTGCTCATCAGCTAAATTTAAATGCAGTAATATATGTATCAATTTAAAAATTTTCTTCCATTGACATTTTTGTAAATACGTATTTAGCAATGCACCTCTACGAACGTCACAAAAAAATTCACTTCAATACACTATTTCCCCTGGTAAGGGGAAATAGGATGGATAAAAAGCAGGAAGCAAATTTATATCTACTACTTACAGAGCACACACTGCTCAGTATTCATAGACGAATCAAGGGAGATGACCCTTCGGCCTGAAAAACTTAAATACTTAACATAAGGGTTAACTTGATGATGAAGACATCCTACTTTATTTTACACTCTATTAGAAGAGCTCCAAATTGCATTGTGCGACCTGCGAATCAGATAGGGATCAGAGGTCGTCACAGCGACAACCCGAAGAATTCATGGCCAGATCTGCATAACAAGATATTTTTAATAACTTCATAGCAGTGGCAGGCAGCATGGGCAGAGCAAAGCATAAAGCACACCACAGCAACATTCAGCTCTCGGGAAGAAACAGAACCAAGCAAACCCATCACCCAGCTGATCAGACGCTTTAATGAGGGAGTGCTGTTCTGAGGGCTGATTTTACAGTGTTTTATTTTTGTATCAGTCCTCGAGCCTAATAAAACTTAAAAAAATAGAAAGCTCTTTTAGTTGAAAAGTGATTACCAAAGAAATGTTTAACAGAAATAGTAATAACATGACAAACATGGCAGTAAAAATAATACCAATTAAAATAGGGAGGAGGGAAGAGGGAGCATTAAGTATCTGTATGACCTACTTAATATTCTGCGTTTACTTTTACAGTTATGGCTCACCTGGGTTTTTTTTAATAAATATTACCTAGACAAAAAGGTAATAAATTCATTTAAATGTTGCCTGAGCTACCAATCTGACCATATAAATATTAATATATTTTATTATTTATTCCAACCACATTACATGCTAACAATGTATAAAATCCGGTAAAGAACATCTTCAGGTATAATGCTGATGTAGTTATCAAATATTCCTATTATTTCTCTATAGAAAACATACTAACAATCAACATCAAGTTACCATTTAAATCTTAAAATGGGATGATTCCAGTTTTCAAAGGGCAACTTCTGTTAAGAGTTAGGGTTTTTGTTAAAAAGCAACGCCTGATGAAAAGACTTCTCTACAAAGGTGTCTCTCTTGCTGCATGGTCTGAGCATTTAGGAAATGTGGTTTCATGGACTGTGAAGGATCACTGAGGACAATTACCTAACCCCCAGAAACAACTTCTCTAAAATGAACAAGAGGAAAAGACTGTAAGGATGTTAGTACAGAAAGCTGTTACAGAAAGCTGTCAGCGGGACTGGATTCTCTACGGCTACAGAGGCAGAAGAAGAAATCTAAAATTCAAGTGCAGCATTTTTTTTTCTTCTAAAGCAAGCACTAACTTAACAAAAGGACAGACTTGAAAAGAGCTGGTAGCAAAGCCAGAAAATGATTAGGTAGAAATAACTCATTAGAATTGCAAAAATGCCAAACTGTAAAGATAAGAGTGAAAAAAAAAAATCAGTAAGTCTTGTAAGCAGGTAATTGGCAGAACTCTTGGCATAATTTACAACATATTAAAATTTTAACCTTTTAATGTATTTTAGGACTAAATAATTAGCAGCAAATATTTAAATTGTAAATTTGTAACCATTTTCTGACATGACTTTTTGAAAAAATCTGACTTGTATTATAGTGAGGTTTGAGTAGCAGATTCTGGACAACACAAGGACAGGCTCCTCCAAATCTAATTATTAATGGCATTATCGAGTTCAAACAGATGTTTCACATGGATAAAATTAAGTACACGAATAAATCAAGATCCAAGCACATGCTTAGATTTGACAGAAGATAAGCAAAGGTGAACCAAAAAGTAATGAATACAGTTAATGAAAAACTATATATGCCTGGTTGTTAACGTAATTTGAAATTTAAAATTCAAAGTGTAACAGGTCTGTTAAATGATCCCTCTGCTGACAGACACATGAAAGGGATGTTTCTCACATCATCTTTCCTCCTGGATTCTGTCTGCCCAAGTTTTAACTAGCCTGAGTACTAGACCTACCATGGCTTCCCAAGGTACTTGCATAAGACAGAAGCATATTTTGAGTGTACAAAATCCAGCTAACGAGCTACATTTCTATTAATAATGTCAGAATTTCAAGTATTCCTAATGGATAATTCTTTATTGCAAAGATGTAAGTGAAAGGTAGTGTGCATGATTTAAAATACAGTACACACTCATCCTCTCTAAAACTGCAAGATCATTTGCATCTAATCAGCAGCAAATCAGACATTGAATAAGAAAAAAATTAAAATCTATTATAAGAAAAAGAAGTCGACATTGAGAAACCAATCTATTTCTAACCAGCAAAAAATATTTTTAAGAACAATTTGATCATAAGTTACTCCTGCAAAAAAATCAAAAGTCTGGAAACAGAAGTGGCTAAACACCAATCTATGCCAATAATTACAATTGTACTTTTACAATAATTCATAAAGTCACGAAATAACGTGAAGTGTCTCTGGTATGTTGCTGTTGTAGTAAGTTTACCTAAAAACACAGAGTGAGCAGATGGCTGGCTCTGAAACAAGGTAGACAGAGAAAAATACAGAGCGTGCAGTTTGCACTCCCTCTACTGGGCACTGGAATTATCCCGAGCAGGCACTCGGAGAAGAAAGGGCCATGCCTGAGCATCCTGGTACCATGAAATAAAAGCCTTTTTACAGCTCCCACCCTCTTCACTCAGATTCAGCCAAAACCCAGATTCACAGAAAGATAAACTTCAAAAGCCTCAAAATGCACTTCCTCGTCAGAAGCCTGACTGACACCCCAAAAAGGATTTAACTACAGTGAACATAACCTGTGTGAGCACACAAAAACCCATTTGCCTTTGACCACTACAGGTAGTCTGCAATTTTTATGTCTATCCTTCACTCATTTGAAAAAGTAACAGCTCATAAGAAATGCCTTGACTTCTGATCTGCTTGGGGAATGTGTGGACTGGGAAACTAGAATGCATTAATAATTATAAAATCTGCTGCAAGAGATTTGTTTCTAGACAGTGAAAGGATAACCTTTGTTTTTCCTTTCCCTCTCTTCCCACAGCTCCTGAGACACAAGCACAAAACACAGGCTACTCATGCTGGCAGGGTGTAAGTGTCACCCAGAAATGATGGCCTTCCTTGTAATTAAGACTCTCTGATGGTTTGTGCTCTTCACTTTCATGGAGGAGAAAAGAAAGAAGTGGTTATAGCTCATGCCACTATAAACCATTTCAAGTCAAAGTGTGACACTATATAAAGTTCTGTGCCTTCCTTCAAGCGACTTTGTATAAGGGAAGTTCCCTAAACCTCCAGAAAGTTCTCCTGTGGTTTGCAAAGCAGTTTGACTTTTCCATTTTTCAGTAAAGATAAAGGTAAAAAAGAACTTCAGAGAAAGTAACTTGCGCTAACTGTGTAACAGGCTCTGATTGCCACATGCTCCTGCCTTGGAGGCTTGTGCTCTGTGATATGGAAAATTAAATGAGAAACAATGGAAAGCATAGATGTAATAATAAGGATTGCCAAAAGCACACACCTTGTGAACCAAGCAAGTATTTCCTCTGTGAAATCAGGCCAGGTAACCACCAATTTCTTGCTCTCAGTGTAATTTACATTAAAATGCACTGCTGGTATATTCATATTAAACTGCAGCATCAAGAATTACTCCAGATATATACAATTATTTACATTTCAGCCATATCCATGTGTAACTGACCAGCTAAAAAGGAGCAGCAATGACGCATGACAATGGTAAGGCACCCCAGGACCTTTCCTCTTTAAAGTGGCAATTTAAATCTCTGTGGGATGGAGAGTTATAGTAGAGTTCACAGTAATAAATCTCCAGTTTCATTGTCTTTCACTAAACCCTTCCCTTTATCAACTTTCTTGATCTCAGTTTGAGGATAGGTAAAGCCTTTACCCCCTCTATTCCCAGACAGAAAAGAAACAAAGCATAGATTAGAACAGATGAAAAGGGGGAAAATCAGTGACCACAGAAGCATGGAGATTGTGCATGAAGAAAATGCAAAAAGTTCCAGGAGAATGAGCAAGCCAAGTCCCCACCCAAGTTGCCAAGTCCCCATCACTGTTTGATATTTGCTAATTAAATAAATCCACTCTCCCCTTGAAAGAATGGCTCACTGTGGTGCAGGATCATACTGACAATTGGAGTGAGCAAGTACACAAACAATTCATCTTTACGTTGTCCAGCTACCTCAGAGTGCATCACCAGAACTGCCATCCCATCCAAACACAGATGGCACAGACCACATACAAACCAATTTACGTGGGACCCTCGGCACTCAGCCACTTGATTCACATTCTCCCTCTCTGCTGGCTGAACACTCCCCTTCACTTCCAGGTGTGCTCATCTCCACACACGAGCAGGTCCAGCACTCGCTGGTCCCACATGCCAACAAATCACATCTGTAAAGCTTTGGCAGGACAGGATGGCTGGGAGCCAGGGCTTTGAAGGACAGACAGGCTGTCACTACTTCCTCTCTTTGCTTTAGAGATTCAGAAGACAGCAAAACTTTGGCATGGCAAAAGCTACAGCTCCAAGAACACGAGGACACCTAGACAAAGCCACAATACCTAACACAGGCAGCAATGCTCAACTGAAGAGAGATGTGTGCAGTACTTTACATGCTGACATGCAAATATTTGACAGATAGGGCTTTAATAACCATGGCCTTAGAGATTCTGTTTGTTTTGTTCTACCAGACTCCAAATTTACCAGGTTTTTATGTTTCAATAAAGTCATCTGACACATGAATAAAATATAATTTATGCAGTTTCCTTCTGCTGTACAAAGCTTTCTATGTTCAGGTTATAAATTTAGCACTAACACTAAACTCAGCACTAACACTATTTTTGGTTATTTTCCACTGGAGAGAAACCCTAGGAATATTTATATATTGTTTTTTAAGTTAACTCAGATTGCATTGCTTCATTTTGAAAGCACTGTGAGCACTACATGCTTCCTATCTTTCTGTCCTTTTAGCAATGGAATTTATTAGTTTTCAAATTAATATAGGTATTAGTTCTAAACATGTTATATAAGCATACAGATAGCACTGGTCACTCTCCTAAGTGGTAACAATTATCATTCTTAACACACACACACACACATTCACACACATGCACGAAAATCAAGGCATGAATGTCTTTTATATCTTACAAGAAATATAGCAACCAATATTCCATGCAGAGGTGCAGCAAATGAAGTCCTGTCAAGCAAATGGCAGGAATGACAGCAGATGTCTGGATTCCTTCATAGCTGGTTGCATAAAGGTAGCACACATATTTCACTGGAGACAAAAGACTCTGACAAGACAGTCTTTCAGTACTTTTCATTCAGAGTTGGCATTTTTGACTGGTACGGCACATCAGGAGGTGTTAAGACGATGAACCAGATTAATCTTGATTTAGCTTCATTTGTACAATGAAGGCAAAGTCTACAACACTCAGTCATGGCTAAATGAGGCTACACGATTTAGCTCAAGTCCAGATCGAATTCTTACAATCCAGTAAATCCAAACGAGATTCTAGTCTGGACTCTTGACCCACAGCACTTATTTTCATGTCAAGCTACACAGTCATTCCATTTCATCACAGCCAACAGACATCAGTATCATGCAGCTCTGCTGTTTATCGACATAAACTGGCCATAGACTACTTTTTGGATCTGAATAGTGTATTTGATATTTCAGCCTCTGTTTATTCACAAAGTCTACCTAGTTCACAAGAACTGTCACAGGTAGTTAATCTCTGTGAAATAGCTTGATGCTCTAAATTTTCCTATGACAACCTTAATCATATTACATGCTTAGTACAGAGTAAATGCTACAAAGCAGAGAAACTACCTTCCTGAACTGAGAGACTCCCAGAGTTCTGCAAGCTGTGAAAAAACACGAGCAGTACAGTGTCTACCGAGCAATACGCACAAAAGAAGCTGAGGACTTAACAGTGTTACACATAAAGCAACTAAGAGTAAATAAAATCTGGACTTACCTGCTTCTCTATCCTAAACAACAAGAATGCTTTAAACAGTTCTAGTCTAATAATCAGGCCCCTGGAATATTATACAGGTGTTTACTGCTCCTTGAGTGAAGCTATGATCTGCTGAATTAGTGTACTTTACAATAAAGCCTGTGTTGAAAAGTTACCCAGGTTAGGGCTTAAGAGAAAGCATTTTTCTGCATACAAGCTAAGCTTTACTAATGGTCCTCTCTAGTAAAACAGAATCTTAAGAAACTCACCACTTTTCTTTTTCTTGCTTTAAAGGAAATATTCATTTCCTTGTATTTCTTCATAGCAGTCTCCAATTTATTCTTGAGTTCAATGGCACATCTTAGCCGACCATCGTTGATTCCTGCTCTGGTAAGAAGCTGCAAACCAAGAAAACAACATTCTTATTCTCTTCTAGAAGTCTCAGCCAAAAAAAAATTACCAGTTTTCCCTCCTTATTAATGAAACAACGATGGCACAAATTCCTTTGTTTTACAAGTCACAATTAGTGAAGCCAATTCTTTTTCTATCTAGACTATAAAAACTAATAGCAAGTAGTGAAGCCAAAGAATGAACAGCTATTACAAACATTTTCTGAGAGTTGGCCAAATTCCACACAAGAGGCTCCATGATATACTGCTAACCTGACAGAGAGATGTCTAACAAAAATAAGCTGTTTTACTTCAAGACTTTGAAAAGAAACCAAGTTTTACTTATCTTAAAAAAAACGAAGAATTGCATATAGGTACCACACTCAAGGCTGAGAGCTATTAGACAATCTACACAGCTCCTGAGTCTCCTTTAGTCCACCTGTACTGAAATAGAAATATTCTCCAATTGTTTCTGTTTCTTCAATCTTTATTTCCTTTTGTCTCACTCTCCCTCAAGCTTTAATGTATCCCAGTCCTTGTTTCACCATCTTTTTATTTTAAAAATGAAGAAAAAATAATTATTTCTTTATCCCACCTGAATCCAGGACTGCACAGAAGGCCAGAACTTATTTCTGAGAAGTTTGTGAGCATCCATGACACTGTTTATGATGGCAGTATTATCTTCATTCTCTTGCACTTTTATATCTACTCAAAACAGGGGAAAAGAGTTAGTTAGAGTACATTTATGGTGTCTTCACTATAGGACCTAAAGGAGGCAAATTACTCTAAGACATTTGATCACTTCAGGGAAAGTTACAAACATCAGAATACTTCTGTGTTCAATATTAATTATTCTATTACTATCCACACACTGAAAAAAATCTGAGGAAAATATGAAAAGTGCTCAGTCCAGCATTCCATCATTACCATGGAATCACCAAATGAACCACAGACAAGTTCAGTCCTACTACTTAAATGACATCTTGTCCCAAGGTCAAATGAACTGGGCATTATTGTACCAATTTCTTCATATTCAATACAATATAATGCCTACCATGGTAGTAACAGGGACTTGGTTGCCAAAGCAGCCAAGTACGCCATTATCCAAGTAAAAATTATCCTTTTCACCCATTATGGTCAGCAAACAGAGAAGCAGATATCACCCTTACTGTCTGTATATGGAATTCCCTTAGGACAGAAATTGTAAGAGACTTCCAAAACACAAACCATTCTGATTTTTCTACAGGTAATTCACACTAGCAAAGTCATACAAAAAAAGGTGCAATCACTTGCTAGCAAAACTACTTACTTCCTTGCAAGGAAAAAGTTTCAGAAACACTCAATTTTAAGATTTTGAAACTAGGCAGCTTATTCCCCAGATAAAGAGAGAAAAACGTGAATAACAAAGAGAAAGAAAATTGTATTCAAGAAACAGATTTTTTTAACACAAGAGACTCATTATAGATACTATGAAGTGCTATAATGGACTTGCAACAACTACTACAAAAGTTCAGGCTTAGAAGGTAATTAATGTAATCTGCTAATCACATACAAGGACACCCAAAACTAAGAACAGTTACTAGAGAAAAATAAAAAATAAGTTTAAAAAAAATCACAGAGGTGTCCAGGAATCCCAAAGGAAATGGTGTGCAGTAATCCCAGCATCTAAGTAACAGAAAACCACAAGCACAAAACACTGCAGAGAAAGGCTGCCTCCCAGCTATATGCCAAAAGCTTTTCCAGGTACCTGTGGACACTTCAAGGTCTAGAGTATACTTATGTGAAATAAGCCCATAGTTCCTAACAAAATTCTGGTCATCATCATCATCATCATCATCAAGGGCAGGGTCACTGTACTGAATGTCCAAGCACGTGTCTCCATCCAGCTCTTTTTGCTCAGGCTTCTCATCTACCTCTTTGTTTCTACCAGTTGTAACACACTGAGAAACAGGAGGAATGTCCTTGCTGCAGCATGGCTGTTCATCATCCATGCACCCCAAATAGGATGGGTTAACTTCCTCCTGGGAGGACAAGGAGGATGCAGGTCTGGCCTCATTAGCAGACGTTGGTTTGCTGAGTTCCAAGTCAATGTCATTCATTCCAAAATTGAAAGGATCCGGCATCAAAAGCTGGAAACAGTTTTCCATCTCTGTCAGTGTATCAGCAATCTCTTGGGACATTTCTATCAAGACACAATTGTTTTATAAAATTGTTAGATATGGTAAAAGACACAGAGGTACAAAACAAATATGACTGTCAAAGGGGGAATCCACTTATCCAGTGATGACTGAGCCACACAGATCTTCCTCTTCTGCAGAAATGGTCCTTATAAAAATGACAATACCTACACAGGAAATATAGAATTTCCTGAGCCAGTCATGTAGAATCAGGGCTCCTCCTTTCCTTATCCTCTCTAAAATTTCAGTATGCAAAGATGACTCAAGTGCTTCATAGAATTTGAAGGAAAACAAAGGTTCAATGAGATAGTCTCAGTGATGTTAGTGGATATTTATTTTATAACCATGAATTTTATAGCTGTGTGTAGGAATAGCCGTGAATGTATGTTAATGCTCAAAGAGATGCTACCGATAAAAATTATTTTAAGACAGTTAAATCTCTTTAAAATTCCACTCTTGTGCACGAAAACATTTCCAGCATGCAGAAGAAATGCAGGCAGAATTGCAAGCATTACATAGACCAAAGTAATTTAATTAAACAACCCTTTATAACTGCAGCATAATACATTTACTATCTCTGTTGGTCTTTGGGGTGACAGAAGTGTGTCTGCTATGCACATATTCCTCAGAGACTCAGGCCCTAGTTATGTTTCCTAGCTGCACTGTGACACTTGCACTGCATCCAGGATTGCTGTGCTGACCATTGCCTGCATTTCTAGAACACGATAACTGTATATATAAGTAATGCCATCAGCCAGCAAGGCATTGGGAAGTCTGTGCCTAACAGAAATTAGGTCACTAGCTCCAAAAAGTCTCATGATTAGTTTACTTGGGGTGATGCACTCACACTTAGAGACCAGATCTTTTCTTGATAACATTTTCTTTCTTTTCCATCCCTTCCTACTGAACTCACACAACAGTCACTTCTTTCCCCTGATATTCTTTAGGTGAGAGAGAGGTAGGGTTGAGCTCCTACAAATGCGATATTCCTGCTTTCTGTGTCAGCTATTATCTGGATAACTATTCTCTCAGAATTTATTTTATATAACCTTAAAAAAGGTTGTTTTAAAACAAACAAACAAACAAAAAAAACTAAACCAAAAATGCACTGGAAGAACCAAAGCAACCAACCTTCCATTTCTTTTTCCATTCTTTTGACTTTTTCTTTGTAAATATTCTCCAGTCGTTTTTGCTTCTCCTCTTCTCTCCTCCTTTCAGCCACAGTTCTGGCATGCACATCTTGAAAATCCACCTAAGGAGGAAATTAAGAAAAAGTGTAACATTTCTTGTAAGAAATATATAGAAAATCCATTTCCTAAGATCTTTATCTGTGGTGAAAAATCCTGTAACATCAGCAATCAGCCAGAAGCTCAGCAGCATTTCCTTTTATCTCTTCTCTCCCTTGAATCAGTAACTACAGCAATTGTGAACAGAGTTTTTACTCCTACTAATAAAGAACCGTTGAGAATCAATGGCTTTCAAAAGGAAATCATAGGGTAGAAATACAAACTCCTTAGATTTTCACATGCAGAAGGCAGGAACAAACTGGGCTTTGGGAGACTTCTGTCACAGCACTGGAGACAAGGAGTTAGGGAGAATGAGCAGGAGGAGACTATGCAGGGTAGATACTAAGATTACATGAAAACATCATACCAGGTCCGCCAGGAAATTTAGGAAAATTTGTAAGCACAGTAACAACTACTATATACATTTAACTTACAAAAGAACTTCCTAAGAAAGGAAAGTAAAAGCGAAGACCTTCAAATTCATTAAGAAAGACCAAATCTGTGATTTTACGATTACATTGTTGGATTTTGATATTGAGGGAAAAAACATTGTCTCACTTCCTTATGGCTGAATTATAAACATTATCATGTTGGTTGTTCTGAACAATTCAAAATGCTAGTTCTTAAAATATTAGCAATTTTTTTTTTTTTTTTTTTTAGTTTGGTCTTACAAGGGATTGAAAACGAAAAAAAAAAACAACCAGTCCTGTTTTAAAGAAGGGAGGCTCAATTGCATTAATGCATAAGGAAACCCTACTGAAAAGCACAGAATTTCCTTTGATTGCTACCACATAATTTTATGAACTGGTAGAAGACAGTGCCGAGTGCTGCACAAGCCTGAACTTTGCTGATTCTGCAGCCCACAGACTTCTCTGGTCTCCAACACAAACACTCACTGAAGGGTTGTCATTCTTGCCACTGCTAGATGACCAAGCATGTCAACATCCAGTAGTGGCTGTCAACAACCTACAACAAAGTTTTGGAGTCACACAAATGTTCTTATCTAACAGCTGTCTGAGAAACTGGCATGCAGGGTCTTCATCAGTTTAGGAAATATCACACTCACCAAGCTGGGGGCTTTTTAGCAGGAAATGGGTGGGCAGAAGAGTGGTAGGGGGTAGTTTCCCAGACTGTCACTGGAAACGAGCTGGTTTCACAACCTATTGCATCATGTGGATCACCAGAGCGAGCTTTCTTGGGTTTTCAGGACATGATTTTCTTACAGATTTGCACAGCTCCCCATTCAGAACTGGAATAAACAGGTCCACCCAAAGACTGCCCACAAAAGCAAAACAAAGATACAGAACCCAGGAGCTACAGCCACCATTTGCTGGCAGTCAGACTGGACTGCACAGAAAACCAGACACAGCTACAGCCTCTCAAAGCACAACTTCTGCCTCATGCCAGAGTACCTACAGTGGAGTCATTTGTCCATTCTTTCCCATTCTCTGTACCAAAAGGACCACGGAGTTTTTTTACTGCTGGTCTGCAGCTATGGAACTAAATGTATGAGGAGGAAAAACTGTTCGACTGAAAGGACGCTAAGCAGCAGGCTGAGACAATTACTGCAACTTCGGTGAAAATACTAGACTACAGCAGGACTATACTCTGTGTGGATCTGTTTGAAATCTTGTTCTGTAATTCTATCCATCAGATACAAAGATACTACCATATGAGTCATGTGCCCAAATATACAAATATTTGGAAATGTGTGATTTTTTTTTTCCCTTTCGCCTTAACTTTGAGACAAGAGTTTGAATACAATTACTTTCATGTATGCTGAAGTATTATTTGCTCCTGAAGTCAAACACTTATAGAGGCACCTGCTTGGTACTTACTACTACTGATGTACTAACATTAAAAGGCTAGGGAGGTCTCTACCTTTACTCCCTGAAAGAGCAGCAGCTATCATCATCTGACTGTTGATAAAGTGATTTTGTGGATCATTACGAAAAAGCCAACCAAAACCCAACCAAAACCCAACCAGGGACCACACACAGAGCTAACACTCCACTCAAATTGCCCCATACTACTGTGCCAAACCAGTAAAACTCAACACCTGATTGATTTTACTACAAAAATGTAGCAAATACCTCCTCAAAACTCTTGGTTGCTTCTCACACTTCAAGAACTACGCTGGCAAAATGCCAGCAGGCTCATACAAATTCTTTAAGGACAAGAGTTACCAAACTACCTGAGATTGCTTCAATTGATATTAATGTTTGTAGAGGAACTCAAATCCAGCTGCTCTAGAAAACAGAACAGCCTGTATCAAAAGCTGAAAAGGAATCCCCCAGTTGTTACTGGGGAGCAGCCACTGACCACGAGAGCACAGACAGACCTGCCAAACTTCAGCACAGTTGTTGTACACTTGTGTTCAACTGGGTGAAATTACATGTTAAAACATCCTTGTCTCAGACTTGCATTTCTCCTTGTCACTGACATTTAGTTTCCTTCCTTTCTTAAACAAGATAAAAAAGGATAATTCAAAGACAATCATCCTTTTTTGTGAATTATACAGATTTGGCAGATGCCAAAATTTGTATAAAAAACCAGCACAGCACCGTTCAGTAAGGAACACCATCAGCTTACTATGGAACCAGAACAACAGAAATATATCACATATCACAATGGTTTTTCATCTGCTGTTAGGAATCTGAATCTGTCTTTCTGAAGAGTAAGAAAAGCTGTACTGAAAGCCTGCTATTATCATTGTAGGGTTGTGTGAATCTTAGAATAGTGTTTCAAATTTCACTGTTGCATCTTATAAAACAGACTAAAGCAGAAGAATGTGCCAAACACAGTAACTTGAAGTGACATCTAAAAGCTAATGTTTACATGGAATTCCTCTTTCATAAAACCTCTGGCACAGTAACACTGCAGCTGAGAGTGGCAGGCACATACACTTGGAGAGTCGTATAGCAATGTGGACCTAGAACTGGGCAGCTCAGTACAGAAATCAGGCTAGTTTAAACTGGCATACAAAGAGTTAACAGCTGTTTATCCTCAGCTCAAGGCATGACCATTATTGCCCTTCCCAAAAGAGCTAAACCTTGGGGCTCCAGTCAGGAATCAGTGGGTGAAAGCCAGCTGGTGAGAAATCCTGAAATCTGAAAGCTGCATCCTGAAAAAGGCAGAGCCCAGCTGTGAGTACAAGACTGGGGTTTCTAAAACCGACAGTACTGCAAGATGAACAGAAAGCCTGGGGTTTGTTTTCCAAAGACTATGCTCAACACGAAGTATCCTACAGGCAACGTTGTTTCCTACAGCTTTTTTTTTTTTTTTTTTTTACATTTATTGGTTTCCTTGCTTTGAACATCTGGTGATCATCACCTAATACCACAGAGTGGAGTAAAAGCGCCGAGTACCTTCTTGTTCTGCTTTAGGAAGTGATAGCCCAGGGAAAGCTGCTTGTAGGCCTCCCCGTACTTCTCGTGCCAGTCTTGCACTGCCTTGATGGCCGCTTTCCTCAGCTTCTGTGCCACCTCCTTGGGCGGGGGAAGCGGCTGCTCGTGGTCTATCCCCACCGTGAGCTCCAGGAACTCCTGGAAGTTGGCGATGAGCAGCGTCCTGAACTGGTGGGACCTGGCGAACAGCTCCTGCACGACCTGGAAGGCGGAGAAGCGCATCTCGGCGTGCTCCTCTTGGAGCCGCGTCACCAGCAGGTGGTAGGCGAGGCTGATGTGCTCCTCCGACGACCTGAGCACGGAGAAAACGAAGAAAAAAGAGGAGGAAATATTTTAAAAGAGGCTCAGTACATAAAAACGTAAGTTTGAGGATGCAATGTATTTAAAATTTTAACTGAGCAGCTTCTGTGATGGCAGCTCCCAGTCCCACAGCAGGCCCCGGGTACAGCGTTCGGGACTGCCGGCCTGGGGACAACGAGCGGGGCCCGGTTCTGTGCCTCCCTCCGGCCGTACTTGCAGATCTTCTTCAGCTCCTTCATCTTGCCAGGCTCCAGCCGCGACTCTCCCGAGGTGGTGAGCTCCTCCACCAGCTCAGCCAGGCGCTGGTCCATCTCCGCCGGCACCGAGGCACCGGAGCTGCGGGGACACTACCCCCGAGGGTCCCTCAAGCCGGGGAAACCCCGGCCAGGAACCTCCGGGGGCGACGAGACCAGCCGCGACTGGGCGGCGCCATCTTCCGGCCCTTAGCGGAGCCCCGCCCCTGAGCAAACCCCGCCTCTTACACAGGCCCCGCCCTCATGGTGGGCCACGCCCCACAACTGCACGCTCCTTTGGGGGGCCACGCCCACAGGGCGCCCCGCCCATCGAGTGCTCAGGTCACGCCCCTCACTGAAGATCGCACCCGTGTGTGAGCCCCGCCCCTTTGGGGGTGCTGCTCCCCCCGCCCCGCGGAGGGTGGTACCTTCCTCCACCCCCCCCTCCCGGCACCTACCACCACACCCCCCCTCGCCGCTTCCGCACGGCGCCGCCCACGTGACGTGCCGCACCCGGAAGCGCGGCTGAGGAAGGGCGGGGGAAGCCTTAAAGGAGCCGCGTCC